>NC_142882.1:1758214-1926785 GCF_051225735.1 Oryctolagus cuniculus
ATTCACCCCGGCTCGTTAATGCGCAATTTACTGGCACTTTAATGCGCTCAGCCTGAAGAGCTGGCTCCCTCCTGTCCCTCCCAGCCCTCCCTGGGGAGCCCCGCGAGTGTGCACGGAGGGGGGGGGGCTGCTCGGGATTTTAAAAGCCTTGCAAAGGAGGCTGGGAAAACCGGGAGCAGCCGGCAGAGGGGTGGGGGAGGGGTCTGTCCAGGACCAGAGGCTGCCTGCCCGCGGGGGGCCTCGCTCCTCCCCTTGGATACAGCTGCCAGGTCCCGCCCCCAAGTGCATCCACCACGGACCCATCGCTCACTGCAAAGCAGCCGGCCTCCCACGGGGCGGGCCTCCCACGGGGCGGGCCTCCCACGGGGCGGGCCTCCCCTCACCCCGAGGGCGGGAGGCTCCCGCGGTCCTGGCTGGGCCCCTGGCACCCACAACCGCACTTGGCCAGCAGGGAGTGGATAAGGAGCTGGTGAATGAGTCACCACGTTCTGGTAGCTTCCTGGCCCCCCTCGGCCCGGCCCCCGGCCCTGCTAACTCGCAGACAGGGCCCTGGCTCGCTGCCACTCACAGCTGGCACGGCCAGAAGTCCCGCCCGCACCAGGAGAAAGGGGCCAGGTGGCGGCGGGGGAGGGGCAGGGGGGCAGGGACGCAGGGCGCGCTGTGGCTCGGGCGGGCGCCTGCCCCCTCCCTTGCCCACCCCCCCAGCTCCCAGGCCTGGCACGAAGCCTGACCCCCGAGTGATTCCCCCCTGGGAGAGACTGGAGACGCAGCCCCCAGATGTGGGGGAGCCACCGATCTCACGCGGGGAGGCTTGCTAGCGCCCCTATGCCCGCAGCCCTCCCAGCCGGCCCACGCACCTGCTCCTGGTGTTCCCGGATGTCCTGTCGAACCTTGTGGAACTGCGGAAGGAAGGCCAGGGTCACGGGCAGGGGTCTGGGGGAGGGGGCGGGGCCAGGGCGCTTCCTCTCCAGCCGGCTCTCTCCCGCAGGGTCCCACCCTGTCCACTGGGCGTGGGTGCCCTCGACCCCCTGCAGCGGGAGGTCAAGAGGTCCCGTGCTCCCTCCCGGCGCTGGGCACCACAGCAGGCCCCGCCCTGCCCTGGACCCTCGCCCTTGGGTCCGTCCCCTTTCTCAGGACAACGGGCGCTTTAACCGTCTTCAGCCTCCTGCTGGCTTGTTCTCGTGCCCGGTCCGGCCAGGTAGCCGCGGGCCAAGCTCGGTATTTAAGGGAAGCCACGTTAAAGCCTTGGGTCCGGGGCCTGGGTACCACCGCCACCCACAGCGCCGGCCGGCATCGCACGGGCATGGGCACAAGTCCCGGCTGCTCCACTTCCCATCCAGCTCCCTGCTGTGGCCTGGGGAAGCAGCGGGAGACGGCCCAGTGCTGGGCCCTGCACCTGCGCGGGAGACCCGGATGGAGCTCCTGGCCCTGGCTCCGGCTTGGTCCAGCCCTGGCCGTGCGGCCCTCTGGGGAGTGACCGAGATCCGCGACGGAAAGCCCATTTTTTGTCAGGTGCATTTTCAAAGACTCGACAGTCAGTGGTGAACACTGGGAATACAGAACATTCTGGAACGTTCTAGAAGGCAGCGGCCTGCCCCGCTCATGTTCAGTCATCTGCCGCGTCCCTCATCACCCAACCGACCGTAACCACGCAGTTCCAGCTCGCGTGGCGAGATCCGCCCGCAGCGTGGGTGCCACAGGAACGGCCACGATAGACAGCCGGACGCGGCCGCCACGCCTGCGGCCGGCGTTTCCTTGCGTCCTGACGGAGCGCGCGCTCGCTCGCCCCGGGCGTGGGGGGCTCCGCAGCCGCCCCCGGACCCGTGCAGAGCACCCACGTGGCAGGGGCAGGCCAGGTGCTGGGCTCACCAAGTACGAGACGTTCTCCAGCTGTGCGGTCACCTCCAAGGGGAGCCTGCGGGAGGGGAGGGGCAAGGCAGTGAGGTGGGAGGGGCACAGGCAGTGAGGCGGGAGGGGCCCCGCCCCGCCCCGAGGGGTGGAGCCTGCGGGAGGGGAGGGGCAAGGCAGTGAGGCGGGAGGGGCCCCGCCCCGAGGGGTGGAGCCTGCGGGAGGGGAGGGGCAAGGCAGTGAGGTGGGAGGGGGCACAGGCAGTGAGGCGGGAGGGGCCCCCGCCCCGAGGGGTGGAGCCTGCGGGAGGGGAGGGGCACAGGCAGTGAGGCGGGAGGCGGCCCTCCCCCACCCCGCCCCGAGGGGTGGAGCCCCGAACGCCAACACCCGCGCCTGGGTTCCAGTCCCGGCTGCCAGCGGTGATGGGTCCCTGCGCCCACACGGGAGACCCCACGAAGCTCCTGGCTTCCGCCTGGCCCAGACCCCGCCCCCAGCCCGCTGCTGCGGGCACTTGGGGAGCGAACCAGCAGACGGCTTTCAAGTAATTCAGAACACAAAACACTTAGCAAGGTTGCAGTGTCTGAGATGCAGAGCCCGCACCCCCTGTGGGCGCGGGTTCGAGTCCCGGCGGCTCCACTTCTGACCCAGCTCCCTGCTAGGGCGCCTGGGGAGGCCGCGGAGGGCTGGGCGCCGGCAGCTGCGTGCGAGGCCGGGACGGAGCTCCTGGCTCCGGGTGGACCCAGCCCCAGCCAGTTGTGGCCATCTGGGGAGTGAACCAGCGGATGGAGGCCCTCTCTCTGCCCTTCAAAAACACAAATCTTCAAAAAATATTTTAAAGTGATGCAAAGCCGAGATCTGAAGGCAGGATTTTCAGAGACGCGAATGCAAAGTCGCCCGGGGCAGGGGCCCCCAGCTCGCTCACCCCCAGAGGGCCCCTCCCGCAGCTGCCCTCACCTGGGGGCCCGCTCGCGGAGGTCTTGCAGGGTGACACGGCCATCCAGGACCGGCAGCGCCTCGGAGGCAGAAGTCCCAGGGGGAGGCTGCACGGGGGGGGGGGGGGGAGGCAAGGGAGAGAGACAGACAGGTGCGCACACAGGCCCCGCCCACCGGGCCCTACTCCGCCACGGAGGCCACGGGGATCGGACCAGGCCTGCTGGGGCGGGGCGAGACCTAGAGCCACAGCCCTGCTCGGTGTCTTGCTCTCCCTGGAGCGGGGGGCATTGGTCGCCTGCTGTGCCCAGGGGCGTGGGGGGTCTCAGACCCGATCCTCTTGGCACCTGACGGTGAGGAACCTTCGTGCCCTGGAGCTGGGAGGGGGTTTTCCCTTCAAACCACCCACCAGGTGCTGCGGGGCCCCCGTCTCCAGGTGAGGCGGCCACCCGCTTCATTGCCCGCAGCTGCAGGGGCTGGCCGGGCCGCCGCACAGGTGGGCGTAAGACCAGACGGGGGCCGGGCAGCAGCGCTGGGTGGGAGCCTGGACCCTCACCCCGCCGCGCTGCGCCCTCCTTACCGGGGTGCGCTCCAGGGACGAGGGGGTGCGCCTGGGGCTGGGCGAGCCCGTGGAAGTCATTCTGAGACGGCAGCTTCCAGAACCCTAGGTCGGAGAGCTGAGGCTCGGAGAGGGACCGCCGCCCCAGCCCCCCGCCCCGCCCGGAGCCCCCTACCCGTGGGGGCTCACTCTCCAGGTGGGGGTGGAGATGGCACCCACAGCAGGTGTCAACGCGGAGCCTCACTTTGCGACGGTTACTGGAAGCGGGGTGGGGGGACGGGGGGTGATTCCAAGGGGGTTTTGCAGAGTGAGCAGGAGTTCCCAGGGTGCGGATGGGGGTGCGGGAGCCGGCCCGACCGCGGACGCCTTTCCCGCCGCCCGCCCCGGCGCGGGAGCCCGGCTGCAGCCCACTCCCCCTCCCGGGAACCGGGGCAGCCGACGCACCTCCCGCAGAGCGTGAAGCCCAGGGGTCAGCCGGGTCCAGACCCCCAGCGAGCGCCTCCCCCCGCCCCCGGCCCCTTTGACCCGTCGGGCCCCGCCCCCGCCCAGGCTCCGCCCCCGCCGCGGACCCCAGTCCGCTCCCGACCAGAGCCAGCGTCGCACGTGGGCTCGGGCTCTGCGGGGCGGCCGCCTGGCGGCGCGGACCAATCGCGAGGCCGCCTGCCCACGTGCGCCACGGCCGCCGCCGCTGATTGGCCGTCTCTCCCCGGCCCTCCGGCCCGGCTGTCACTCAGAGGTACCCAGAGCCTGCGCTTAACCGTTGCAAGCCCGCGACGGCGAAGAGCAACTAGCAGAGTGGAGAGCTGGGGCGGGACTCGGGGGTCGGGGCGGGGCCTGAGAGAGGGGCTATATATAGTGCAGGGTGGCCAGCTGCCCACTCCCTGCAGGGGCAGAGTAAAGGCCAGGTGGCTCGGGGCCTGGGGCGCGTCCGAGATTGGGGTGGGGGGGGTGGGAGTCGTTCCTGGGACAGGGGACGCCTGTATGCGCGTGTGGGCGCCCTTCCCGCCGCCTGTGCCTGGGACACAGGCACAAGGACTCTCCCCCAGCCCTCCCGCCCCCAGAGACGCCCCCGTCCTGGGACACCAGCCCGCACCCCGCAGCCCCTGGGACCCAGGCGCCTCTGCTTTGTCCCTGGGGAGCATGGCGCGTGGGGGCCGCGGTGCAGGCCTCGGAGCCCCCCCCCCCCCCGCCAGGTTCTGATAGGAGCTCTAACAGCCCGGGGTTGTGGCCGGGTGGTCGGAGGGCGGTTTTCCGCCGCGGGCCGCGGCCGCTGGCGTCCTCCGCGGGCCTGGCTGCCCCTTCTCTCAACGGCTCATCTGGACCTTGTTGGCTCCCGCCCGCACATGTGGCTGTTTAATTAAAATTAATTCAAATTAAATAAAATTTAAAGTCCTGTTCCTTAGGCGCACCGAGTGCGTGCCCGATGTGCAGCCGCCACCTGTGTCTGTGGGGATCTAGAACCTTCCGCGGGGTACCCGGAAGCCGGCGTGAGGCGGGGGCGCAGGCGGGGCCTGGAGGTGGCGGCCGCCCCTCGTGGTGGGCGGGGTTGGGGCTGCTGCTTCCGGTTGATGTGAGAACCAGGGACTGGTTGAGGGTTGGAGAGAGAAGGCGCTTACATCCCAAAAGTTCAGCGGGGAAAGCCCTGGCCTGCAGTCCCCCCGCATCCCATACGGGCGCCGGTTCGAGTCCCGGCTGCTCCACTTCCGATCCAGCTCCCTGCTGTGGCCTGGGAGAGCAGTGGACGATGGCCCAAGTGCTCGGGCCCCTGCACCTGTGTGGGAGACCCGGATGGAGCTCCTGGCTCCCGGCTCCGGACCAGCACTGGGGAGTGACCCAGCGGATGGAGGACCTCTCTCTCTCTCTCTTTCAACTAAATAAATAATATTTTAAAAATACTTAAAAAAAAAAAAAAGCTCAAACTCAAGGACAATAAAGGCCAGTGCGGTCCCGGGGTGGGGAGGGGTCCGGGGTCCCGGGTGGACCGCGAGGAGACCCTCAAGTGACTTCGTTGGGCTTCTTGGACACAGGGAGGTGGTGAGGCGACGGTTCCCAGCCACGCGCCCTCCCCAAGTTCCCGGCGAGACCCTCAGGCCTGGGGCAGGCGCGAGCATGGGGGCGCCCGGCGGGGCACCGGCGAGGGGCCGGCAGGACGGGGCAGCGGGGTCCTCTCTCGGGGTCCTGGGGCAGAGCAGGGCGGCCGAGGCCCTGCGCGCAGCCCCCTCCCCCCAGGCCCCCTTCCCCGCGGGGCGTCTGTGCCCGGTGTCCTCAAGGCCCCCTGGCCGGCTACTGGGTCTAGGGGCTGCGGAATCCACGGTGACGTCATCCCAGCCAAGCAAAGCACACCCGGGTCCCTGGGGGCGGGGGCGGGGGCGTCTCAACACAGCTTCTTACAACATTGGATTACTTGAGAGGCAGAGAGAGAGAGATGTCTTCCATCCGCTGGGTCACTCCCTGGATGGCCACAGCCGGGCTGGGGGCTCCATCCGGGTCTCCCACGTGGGGGGCGGGGCCCCAGCTCTTGAGCCGTCAGTCACCCGTCACCCAGCCTCCCGGATGCGCATGCGCAGCGAGCCAGCTCAGGCCTCAGAGCCGGGCCTGGGCCCCGGGCGCCCCCGGTGGGCTGTCCACTGCTGTGGCATCGCCTGTCCGGGGGTGTTCCCTGTGCTTAGTGTGCGGGGGTCGCAGGCCTGCCCAGGGGGCCCTGCACCCCCTCTGCGCTCCTGCCCCTAGTGGGTGTGGAAGCTTCAGAGGGCGGGGTGGGGTCGTTCGTCCGTGGGTGGCGATGCTCGCCGTCTTGGGGGCAACACCTCGCATACCCTCCCCCTTCCGTTATAGACAGAGAGAGAGAGTGGAAGGTCTTCGTGCGCTGGGTCACTCCAGACGCCCGCACAGCCGGGGCTGGGCCAGGCGCTCCATCCGGGCCCGTCTCAGCAGGTGCACCTGCAGGTTCCACTTCTGCACGAGGGGGGGGGAGCGCTGTGGGGGCGGGGCCGCCTGGGACGCCCGCGCCTCACGGGGAGCGCAGGTGGGAACCCACGTGGCTCTGCCTCGGGTCCGGCCGCCTGCTAAGGCAGCTGGGGAGGCAAGGGACCACAGCCCAGGTCCACGGCCGTGGGGGCCCCGCGGGGAAAGAAGTGGGGCTGGAAGGTATCTCTCCCTGTCTCTCTCCTTATCTCTCTCTCTCTCTCTCTCCCTGCCTCTCTCCCTGTCTCTCTCTCTCTCTGTCTCTCTCTCTCTGTCTCTCCCTGTCTCTCTCTGTCTCTCCCTGTCTTTCTCTCTCCCTGTCTCTCTCTCTCCCTGTCTCTCTCTCTCCCTGTCTTTCTCTCTCCCTGTCTCTCTCTCTCTCTCCCTGTCTCTCTCTCTCCCTGTCTTTCTCTCTCCCTGTCTCTCTCTCTGTCTCTCTCTCCCTGTCTCTCTCTGTCTCTCTCTCCCTCTCTCTCTCTCCCTGTCTCTCTGTCTCTCTCTCCCTCTCTCTCTCTCTCTGTCTCTCTCTCTCTCCCTCTTTCTCTCTCCCTCCCTGTCTCTCTCTCCCTCTCTCTGCTACTCAAATCGTTTAGCCAACCTTTACAACCATAAGCTGCAGCCCACATGGGCCACGGTTCGAGTCCCGGCTGCTCCACTTCCCATCCAGCTCTCTGTTGTGGCCTGGGAAAGCAGTGGACGATGGCCCGAGTCCTTGGGCCCCTGCCCCCGCGTGGGCGACCTGGAGGGGGCTCCTGCCTCCACCCTCGCTTCGTGGCTGCCGCAGGCCCCGGGGTGGGTGGGGGTGGGGTGTGAATCAGCAGATGGGCACTCGCTCTGTCTCTCCTAAATGCAGAGTGGGAGGCCGGCTCGGGCTGAACTCGCGTCTGTGTCGCCCTCTGGCGGGCCGACGTCGCGTTGCCGCCCCCTTGTTGGTCCCGCCCGCGCCGGCCGCCGTGGGCCGGGGGTCCTTGGGCGGCTGCAGGACCCTCGGCGCCGCCCGTCGCCCCGGAGACGCCCCCGCCCGCTCTGTCCCCGCTGCGCGGCCGCGCGCCGGGCCCGCCATCTGCGTGGATGCGCTTTTTCCTGTGCGTGATTTTTTTTCTTCCCTGGGAACTCGCTGGGGTTCGGTGTGCGTCGCTGCTGCCCTGGTGCGGAGGGGCCGCGCCCGCGCACGCCCGGCTGCGGGACTGCGGGACTGCGGGACTGCGGCGGGACGGTGCGGGCAGGACGGGCTGCCGCGGGCTCGGTCCCGCCCGGCTCCCCGCGCCTGCACCCGGGCGGCAGCGAGGGCTTCGTGCTCGTGACCCGCGGAGCTCCCGCCCGGCCGGTGCTGTGGGCGGCTAGGAGGGAGGGCCTCCCTCCCCTCCCCTGTCTCTCCCCCCTCCCCTGTCTCTCTCTCCCCCTCTCTCTCTCTCTCTCCTTCTCTCTCTCTCCCTCTCCCTCCCTCCCTCTCTCTCTCTCCTTCTCTCTCTCTCCCTCCCTCCCTCTCTCTCTCTCCTTCTCTCTCTCTCCCTCTCCCTCCCTCCCTCTCTCTCTCTCCTTCTCTCTCTCTCCCTCTCCCTCCCTCCCTCTCTCTCTCTCCTTCTCTCTCTCTCCCTCTCCCTCCCTCTCCATCTCTCTCCCTCTTTCCCTCTCCCTCTCTCTTCCTCCTCTCTCTCTCCCCCTCCCTCCCTCTCCCCCTCCCCTGTCTCTCCCTCCCTCTCTCCCTCTCCTTCTCCCCCCTCCCTCCCTCTCTCTCTCCCTCTCCCTCTCTCTTCCTCCTCTCTCTCTCCCCCCTCTCCCTCTCTCCCCCCTCTCGCCCTCCCTCTCTCCCCCTCCCTCTCCCTCTCTCTCCCCCTCCTCTCTTCCACTCTCCCCCTCCCTCTCTCTCCCTCCCTCTCTCTCTTTACACCCCTCTCCCTCTCTCTCCGTCTCTCTCCCCCTCCCTCTCTCTCCCCCCTTCCTCTCTCTCTCTCCCTCTCTCTCTCCTTCTCTCTCTCTCCCTCTCCCTCCCTCCCCCTCCCTCTCTCTCTCTCCCTCCTTCTCTTTTCCTCTCTCCCCCTCCCTCTCTCTCTCTCCCTCTCTCTCTCCCCCCCCTCTCTCCCTCTCTCCCTCTCTCCCTCTCCCCTGCTCTCCCCCCCCTCCAGGTCACCACTGCAGGGAACCAGGGGAGGGAAGAACGGGATGGAGGAGAGAGCGCCATCACCCAAGCTCCACACGACTCGGGGCAGGGACGTCCATCGGCGCGGGGAGGGGCACAGGCGGACTCGCCCCCGGCGGCCCTGCAACAGGCGCGACCAGGACAGTGACCGCCCCAAGGCGCCCGGAGGGCCCAGCCTGCTTTACTCCTCGAGTGTAGACCTAGGCCGATCCGTTTTTGCACGCTGGTCTGGCGCACTGGTGGCCGCCCCTGCCCCCCCCCTCCGCCCTCCATCTGGCCTGGGAGGCGGAGCCATCCCTGTCGCTGCTCCCTGGCGTCCCCCAGTGGTGGAGCCGTCCCTTCGCTGTTCTCTGGCGCCCCCTGGTGGCAGAGCCGTCCCTGTCGCTGTTCTCTGGCGCCCCCTGTTGGCACCGCGACGTTCTTCACGCGTTGCTCCTGGGCCTGTGACCACTTCGTGGCTTGCGAGCTTGTCTTGCCCACGTGGGCGTCCGAACCCCAGCTTCTCTGAGGTCACGCAGCTCCGTCCCGCGCCCACAAACACGTCCCCGCTGCCCTTGTCTCGTGGTCGCCTTCGCGGGGTGGGGTCAACCCCGGCCCGAGCCTCGGGGCTGCACGAACCCTGGGCGAGGGGATTCTGGAAGCTCTCACCGCGCGGGGCTCGGTTGGCCCACGTCCTGCAGAACGCGCGGGCGAGCCCGGAGCCGCGGCAGCCGGGGGCCAGGCCTGCGGGCGCGGAGTCTGCGGCCGGAGCTCGGACCCGGCCTCCAGGCTGCTCCGACCCGGGCCGTGCGGTGGCCGCGCTCGCTCCTGGTTCTGCACAGGAACCTGGGCCGGAGGGCCCCAGCGAGGCCCGGGCGCGGCGGTGGGCGGAGACTTCCCTACAGCGAGCGAACTGTCGTGTCCAGTTCCAAGGTGGTCCAAGTCAGAAGTGGATTTTCTGTAGGGACCTCTGAGCCTCACTTAAAAAAAAATTATTTTATTTCTTTGAGAGAGTTACAGAGAGAGAGAGAGAGAGAGAGAGAGAGAGGTCTTCCATCCGCTGGGTCATTCCTCAAATTACCACAATGGCTGGAGCTGCGCCCATCTGAAGCCAGGAGCCAGGAGCGCCCCCAGGTCTCCCACGCGGGGGCTCGGGCCATCGCCCACTGCTTTCCCAGGCCACACCAGGGAGCTGGATCGGAAGTGGAGCAGCCGGGACTCGCACCAGCGCCCATGTGGGATGCGGGCCCTGCAGGCGGCGGCTCTACCCGCTGCGCCACAGCGCCCCCGCCCCGCTCCGCCCCGCCCAGTGCGCTCCTTCCGCCTCTGCTCCGGGCACTTGCGTCGACCGCGTCCATCCCGCGGCGGAGTGCGGGGCTCTGAGTCCCGCTCCCCCCGCGCATGCGCACCCTGGGAGGCGCAGGGAAGCCGCAAGTGCCCGGACCCACGTGGGAGACCCCCATGACGCTCCCGGCTTTGGCCTGGCCCAGCCCTGGTTGTCGTGGGCATTTGGGGCTGTCCGCTCGCGGCCCCCGACCCTGGGAGTCCCCTCTGTCCGGTGGGGGCCTGTGCCGGGACCCTTGGACCTGCCGGCCGTAAAGTAGGCGCGGGGGTGGGGGAGGGAGCAGTGGGGGGGCAGCCCCAGCACCAGGTGCGGAGAACACGGCCTCCCTGCCCCTCCCCCACTGGCCCCGCCCGGCCTCACATAGAACCTTCTAGAACCCTCGTGGAACTACACTTTGGGGACCACTCTAGAGTGCTGGCCTCGCTCCCCTCAGTCGCCTGCTGCCCGCGGGCTCACTCGCTGTCCCTCCAGCCTCAGGGCCTTCGCACGGGCCGTGCCAGCCGCTGTGGACACCACCGTCCCCCATGCAGGCCCGCCTGGCCCCTCCCTCCCTCCCCCTCCTGGAGCCAGGGCCGGGGACTCCTTCCTGGGGTCTCCCAGGCAGATGGCCCTGCTGCCCCCGGGGGTGTGCGCTCCCAGGAAGCTGGGGTCGGGAGCCGGGACTCGAACCCAGGCCCTGCCATGGGGGACACAGGTGTCAGCGCCCGGCCTGCTAGTCTTCCATGCTGGCCTCTTGCTGTGCCTGGCTGGTGTGTGAGTGGTGGGTGGCGGGCGGGGAGCGGGCTGTCACCCGTCTGTCCACCTGCCGTGGGGACTCGGCTGTCACCCGTCCGTCCGTCCACCGTGGCGAGTCAGCCGTCACCTGTCTGTCCACCGTAGGGAGTGGGCTGTCACCCATCTGTCCACTGTGGGGAGTGGGCTGTCACCCGTCGGTCTGCTGTGGGGAGTGGGCTGTCACCCGTCTGTCTGCTGTGGGGAGTGGGCTGTCACCCGTCCTCTGTGTCCCCGGCTCCTGGCTGTCAGCAGGTGCTGGAGACGTGGGGGTCTCGGGACGCAGGAGAGCAGAGCCCCCCCCCAGGGCCCCGCCCCCCAGGGAGCCTCTGGGTCCACGTCCCGCCTCCTGCTCTGCCCGGGCACAGCCCTGAGGGTCAGGGAGCAGCCGCGGTCAAGTCCTAATCGGCCGGGTTGCCCGAGAGCCGAGCAGAGTCCTCCGGGCCCGCCCGCCCCCGCCCGCCACACCCACGTCACAAGGGTTTCACTCGGGCCGGGCAGGGCCCCAGGGAAGGGTCCCGGCGACGGGAGGGGCAGGGGCGGCCCGGCGACCTGGGAGGTGTCCCCAGCTGGGGCTGACGCAGCCCGGGGCTGAGTCACAGCCGTCGTCCCCTCTGTCTGTGTGTGCGCTCCGACGACCAGACCCAGGCCACCGGGTCGGGGCCACCAGGAAGTGACAGGCAGAGGCCGCGGGGGTCCCGGACCCGGAGTGGGCAGGAGTTTCTTGCAGGCACTGACAGCCCCACGTGCGCCCCGGGCGTGGGAACGGTGTCCAGCCGGTGCCGCAGGTGCCTCGTCCCTTCTCCGAGAGGGAACTGAGGCACGGAGCAGGACACCTGTTCCCCGCAGTAGTCTCGTGGCACGGGGCACGGCCTGGATTCGGACCCAGCGCTGTCCTAACCCCCATCCAGCTCTGCTGGCTTTAAATTTACCTTCCTTTTATTTAAAGGTGGAAACACACAGAGGTCTTGCATCCACTGGGTCACTCCCCAGATGGCTGCGATGGCCAGGGCTGGGCCGGGCCAAAGCCAGGAGCTGGGAGCTCCCTCCGGGTCCCCCACGCGGGGCGCAGGGGCCCCGACACCTCCCAGGGTGCACATGCGCGGGGAGCTGGCGCGGAAGCGGAGCTGCGGCTCGAACCCGGGCCCTCTGCCCCGGGATGCGGGCGTCCCCAGCAGCCTCCGTGCTGCACCGCGTCCATTCCCCGGGCTCCCGTGGGTCAGCCTCGCCCACATGGCCAGGTGCACCGTGCTGGGGGCCCAGCCTGCCCGAGGCCGCCGGGTCTCCCGTAACACCCGAGGCACCACCCAGCCCTCCGGGAAATCGGTGTTGACCTTCGTAAAGGCCGAGCAATTGCCCAACGTCTCCCCGCAGTGCGCGTGCGCGATCCGGCCGCCCCCGCGCTGGGCCCAGCGTCCACGGTGTCGGGATTTCCTTTTATTTTTATTATTTTTTTATTTGACAGGCAGAGTTACAGAGAGAGAGAGAGAGAGAGAGAGAGAGAGAGAGAAAGTCCTTCATCCACTGGTTCACTCCCCAAGTGACCACAATGGCCGGAGCTGGGGCCGATCCGAAGCCAGGAGCCGGGAGCTTCCCCTGGGTCTCCCACGCGGGCGCAGGGGCCCAGCACTGGGGCCGTCACCACTGCTCTCCCAGGCGCATTAGAGGGGGGCTGGCTCGGAGGTGGAGTGGCCGGGACTGGAACCGGCGCTGTGACGGGGAACACTGGTGTCCGAGGGGTGGGGCCGGGTCTCTCACGCACACAGGGGCAGGCGCCCGCGGGGACGTCACCCATGGCCGACACCATCGCGCTGTCGGGATCCGGGGCCCAGCGAGGCCTGGCCATCTCCTTGTCCCCCGAGGTGTCACTGTGGCCCCCAAGGCCATCACTGTGGCCCCCGAGGCGTCACCGTGGTCCCCAAGGCCATCACCGTGGCCCCCGAGGCATCACCGTGGCCCCCGAGGCGTCACCGTGGCCCCTGAGGTGTCACCGTGGCCCCCGAGGCATCACCGTGGCCCCCAAGGCCATCACTGTGGCCCCCAAGGCCATCACCGTGGCCCCCGAGGCATCACCGTGGCCCCTGAGGCGTCACCGTGGCCCTCCCTGCCCACCCATTGGCTTCTGCTCCCCCAGGCTCGTGGCACCCGGCTGGAATCGAAGAGACAGATCAGCAGGGCCGGGGTTCAGCCGCTGCTGGGGACGTCCCCACCCCTCGGCAGAGTGCGGGGGCTCCGTCCCCACCTGTGCGTCCCAGGCGCTGCCCTATCGCTGTGCCCCCCGGGAGACGGCAGGTGCCGGCTCCGGCACCAACACGGGAGACCAGGATGGAGCTCGCGGCTCCTGGCTGCTGCCTGGCCCAGCCCCGGCTGTCTGTGTCTCTCCGTCGCTCCACGCAAATAAACTTCTAGAAAGATTTGAAATTCAGTTGTCCTCGGGCAGGGGACCTGGTGGTCTAATTCACACTAGGGTGTGCCTGACTGACAGCAGGGCCCTGTGGCCCTCGGGGGGGTTGGGTAAGAGGAAGCGGAGAGGCCCGGCTGGGGCCGGAACAGGGAGGAGCAGAGGCAGACAGGGAGCCCAGCAGCCGCTGCCCACAGCCCCCGCCCCCGGCTGGACAGCCCTGGACCCGAGCCTTCCCCATGAATGCCGAGTAAATATTATGACCGGCAGCACCACAGGGAAGCCAAAGCAAACCCCGGGGAGGGGAGAGGGGCCCTGGGCTGACCCTGCAAGGGGTCCGAGCGGAGCGGCCCGGGCTCCTCGCCAGGCCGGCCCGTGGCAGGGCACAGCCTCCCTGGCACACACGTTTAATCCGGCGTCCCCAGCCAGGCGGCGTCTACACCGTGAGCGACACGGCAGGCGTGGCACAAGGGAGGCCCCCGTGAAATTCAGGGCCACGGCCCTGAAGCCCCCTCTCCCCCCGACCCCGCTCGCTCAGCTCCAGCCACGTGCCGGGGTCGGTCCTGCCTCAGGGCCTTTGCACTGGCTGTTTGATCAGTGCGCAGCACCCTCCCCTCAGTGCTGGCCCTGGCTGACTTCAGCCCGTCACTCAGGCCTGTGCGCACGCGTTCTGTCGGGGACTCGGCACAGCCGGGAAAGCAGTGGGACGACGGCCGAGTGCTGGGCCCTGCACCTGCGTGGGAGCCCCGGATGGAGCTCCTGGCTCCTGGCTTTGGCCTGGCCCAGCCCCGGCCGTTGCAAGCCTGGTGGAGGCGGGCGGAATCCAGGCCCAGGGAAACAGGTGCAGGAGCCCTGGGGTGGGAACGTGACCAGCTCCGGGAATGCGTGTTGGCTACGTGAACCGTGGAAGATTCTAGAAAGCCCCAGTGTCCCGGATTGGCTGGGCTGGACCTGGAGCTGGCCCCCGGAGGATGGGCAGGAGGGATTCGGCTCAGCGTGGGACGGGACTTCGTGTCCTGGGAGTGGACAGGCCCCATCCCGGGGCCCTGGGCTTCCCGGGAGCCTGATGGAAGTAGGGCAGAGGTTATGGCAGCGTGCGCGGTACCCCAGGCTGCGGCCTTTGCCCACGGCAAGCTGGAGATAACGGTCCCCGCCCCTCCCCCAGCCTGCCCTGCTGGCACTGGCCCTTTGCCCTGTCCGTCTGCCCGGTCCGCCAATCAGCACGCCGGGTGGGCTGGCGGCTGCGGGACGGGGAGCCCTGGCTGGGGGGTGGCCCCCGGGTCGCTTCAGAGACCTGCGGAGCGGCCGGAGGCCCCAGAGCTGCCCGGGCCCCTGCATGGGGATTGAACTGCCGAGGTGCTGAGCTGGGCGGGGGCCCCGCGGTGGGTGGGCGGGGGCCAAGCTGGGAGCTGGGAGGAAGCCCCCGTCCCCTTGCACAGGTGGGAAGGCTGAGGCCACACCGCGAGCAGGTGCCGGCGGACAGCGGGGGGCCGGAGCCGCCCACCCTGCCTGGGGACGGCGGAGGGGGCCGAGGACCCTCACGCCCGCCCCTGCCCCCAGATGACGTCGCCTGCCTGTGCCGTGGGCCCCCTGGGCCCCCTGGAGCTCCTGGACCTGTTATTCGACCACCAGGACGGCGTCCTGAGACACGTGGAGATGGGCGAGGGCTGCGCGGGCGCCGGGGACCAGGTGGGCGGCCGGGGCCCGGCGGGCGGGGGCGGGGGTCGTGTCCCGGGGTGGGGGCGCTCGTCAGGGGCCTCCCAGCCCCTCCCCCATCCTGCCCCCTCCCCTCCGCCAGGTGCTGCCGGGTCTCCAGCCCGATGACTTCCTCAGCTGCGTCCTGGGCTCGGGCGACTCCGTGCCCGGCTCCCCGCTCTGGTCGCCCGCGGCCAGCGACAGCGGCATCTCCGACGACCTGCCCTCGGAGCCCCCAGACACCCCGCCCCGCGGCGGACCGGCCGCCGGCCCCGCCGGGCCCCACGCAGGGCCCCACCTCTGCTGCCAGCGCGGGGCCCCATGCCCGGCCCGGGGCCCGGGGCCCCAGGTGCTGGAAGCCTCGGTGACCATCGACCTGGGTGAGCTCCATGCCCCTCCGCGGAGCCGCACTGAGCCCATTTTCCAGATGGTACCACCGAGTCCCGCTGAGGTTAAACACGGGAAGAAGTCCAGGGCTCCCGGGAGGCCCCATCCTTGTCCTGAGGGAGTGAGATCTGAGATCCGTAATGATTTACCCAGAACCCCTGGCCCCCAGGGCACCTTTTGTGCCCAGAGAGGTGAAGTCACTTACCCAAGGCCACACAGCTCCGCCCCCTCGGCCTGGAAGCCACCAGCCCCTGTCCCCTGGGGTGGCAGTGGGCGCCCTGACCGCGTCCTGGGGACAGACCGGCCTGCCCATGTGGGTTCTCGCCTTACAAGGCGGGAGACTGAGGCACTGGCCTTGGGGACCTCAGGGCTCAGCCGAGAGAGTCAATCCTGGGAGACTGCCTGGCGGAGGCGGGGGTGGGGGGCCGGGAGCCCGACTCGCCTCACTCTCTGTCTCCATCCCCACCTGCCCTGGCCAGACATGTGGAACCCGGCCGCCGGCCCCTACACGGAGGCGCCCACCCGGCAGGCCGACGTGTCCGCGCGCTGCGAACTCACGGTCAAAGACCTGCTTCTCTCCGGCAGCGGCGGCGGCGGCGGCGGCGGCGGCGGCGGGGACCTGGTGAGCCCCTCCCCCACCCGGGGCCCCTCCATGGGCCCATTTCAGAGGCGGGAAGACTGAGGGGCGGGGTGTGGCTGGGATGCGCCCGGCCCAGAGCAAGGCAGCGCGTCCTGTCTCCCGGGCTGGGGCGGGCGGATCCTAAACGGGTGAAATGTGGGCGTGCAGACGGACACGGGGCCGGGGCTGGGCTGTGACACCGCACGGGGGAGGAGGGGGACGGGGACAGGAGGGCGGGGCCGCGGGGACCGGGCAGAGGTGACAAAGTCCAGTGCCGAGACCGCCCCTGGACAGCGCCCCTGGCTCCCCACTGCGGGGGTGCCCCTCCTCCTCTTCGTGACGCCTCCGAGAGAGAGAGAGAGAGAGAGAGAGAGAGAGAGAGAGAGAGGTCTTCCACCTGCTGGGTCACTCCCCAAGTGCCCACAACAGCCAGCGCTGGGCCAGGCGGAAGCCAGGACTCCATCCGGGTCTCCCGCGCAGGTGCGGGGCCCAGGCGCCTGACACTCACAGCGGCTCCCAGGGTGCGCATGCGCAGGGAGCTGGCGTCAGGTGCAGAGCCCGGGACTCGAACCCGGGCGCTCGGGCGTGGACTGCGGGGTCCCTGGAAGTGCTACGCCTCTTGTGACCTGTGCGCAGGCTGCCTCCGGGGCTCCCAACCATTGCTGGCGCAGTGTGCACGCCCAGGGGCCGGCGCCCGGCGGCTGTGGGCGGAGCTGGGCACCCGTGGGGGCGGGACGGGCGCTCAGGCCCGGGGCGGGGCCGTTCCCAGCCTTGCTGTCCAGGGAGCGCCCGCAGGGTGTCCCGGCCTCTGCCGCCCCCCAGCGGCCGCCCGGCTCCCTGCGGCCCCTCAGTGGCCTGCTTCGTCCGTCCCCAGCAGCAGCCCCTGGCCGCCCCGCGCCTGCTGGGCCCCGGCTCTGGGCGCTGTCAGGACCTGGTGCTGACCGAGGACGAGAGGAAACTACTGGCCAAGGAGGGCGTCACCCTGCCTTCCCAGCTGCCCCTGACCAAGGTGAGCTGCGGCGGGGGTCCTGGCGCCTCCGGCCTCTCCCCTGTCCACGGGGTCCACCTTCAGCCCTGCTGCCCCTTGACACGGGAGCCAGAGAAACCCACCGGGGAGGGGGCCCCCTGCCCCCAGGAGGGGACTTCCGCCGCAAGGGGTCCGTCTCGGGCTGGACGTGGCCGTGTTGCGCCTGATCAGCGTTCAACGGGGAGATTTAGGGTCTCAGGACCCCCCGGGCCCGAGGCGGGCGGCCGCCAGGGGGCGCCCTGCGCCGCGTCTGCTCGGAGCCCCGCGGGGATCGGGGCCGCCCGGTGGGCCCTGGGGGTCGCGGTCAGGCGCGCTCAGCTCCGGCCCCGCGCGCCCCGCAGTTCGAGGAGCGGGTGCTGAAGAAAATCCGCCGGAAAATCCGCAACAAGCAGTCGGCGCAGGAAAGCCGCAAGAAGAAGAAGGAATACATCGACGGGCTGGAGACGCGGTGAGGTCACGGGCTGACGTCACGGCCGCGGCGTGGTGACGTCACGGGCCGGGCTGCGTGGCCCCCGCACCTGGGTGACCGCAGCCTCGGGGAGGGCCGGGCCAGCTATGTAACACCTTTGGCTGTCAATCGTCCATCTGCCAATCATGTGTCAATCATATCAGCTGTCAATTAATATCACCCATCACAACCATGTGTCCCTCTTGTCTGTCATGTATCTGTGCTCTGTCCTCCGCCTGTCTGTCCATCACCGACCCGTCCATTTGGAAGGCGGGTCTTCCACCCGCCGGTGCCCTCCCCGATGCCCACGACGGCCGGGCCGGAGCTCCCAGGTGGGCGGCGGGGACCCCAGCCCTTGGGCCCTGCCAGCTGCCTCCCTGGGTGCGCATGCGCAGGGAGCTGCCTGGGACGCGGGACTCGAACCCAGGCCCTTATGGGATGTGGGCGTGGCAGGCAGCTGCTTCAGCCGGCCTTTTGACCCCAGGAGGGTGATGTCACCGCTGTCACAGGCCCGGGCGCCAGCAGACAGGCGCGCCAGGCCCGGCCCCGCCCAGCCTCCCCCCTCTGGTTGGGCTCCCCGACCTGCCCGGGGGCGGGGCTCCCAGGCAGGTGACAGGCGGCCCCAGTGACACTGTGCGCGCCCCGCAGCATGTCGGCCTGCACCGCGCAGAACCAGGAGCTACAGAGAAAGGTCTTGCATCTCGAGAAGCAGAACTTGTGAGTCGTGTTCAGCCGGGGGCGGGCCCCAGAGTCTCCGCGGGACGAGGAGAGAGAAGCGTGGGGTGGGGGGAGTAAGGGGGCGGGCGGAATAGAGCAGGGCACTTGGACTTGGGGCTTTGAAGGGTGTGGAGGAGTTCACGGGGAAGCAGAGCGCTCCCAGGGATTTGTCGACCCAGAGAGAGGGACTGGCGAGGAATCGGCTTTGGGCGAGGCTGGGGGTTCTGGGAAGCAGAGCCAGGGCCGCGGGGGCTCAGCCAGGCCCACCGCCCCCCGCGCCCCGCCCCCCAGGTCTCTCCTGGAGCAGCTGAGGAAGCTCCAGGCCACCGTGGCGCAGTCCGCGGGCAAGTCCGCGCAGACCGGGACCTGCATCGCGGTGAGTCCGAGCCGGCCGCCCGCGGGCGGGGGCGGGGCTCCACCGCCTCCTCGCGGGGCTGCTGACCCCGCCCCCTCCCGCCAGGTGCTGCTTCTCTCCTTCGCCCTCATCGTCCTCCCGTCCATCAGCCCTTTCGCCACCCCCAGCAAAGCCGAGAGCCCCGGGGACTTCGCGCCCCTGCGAGGTAGGCACCGCCCCCCAAAGCCCCTCTCTTGCGGTCACCGTGGACGCCCCCCGCCCCCCATCCTGGGCCTTGGGGGAGGAGACCCCTGCACTCCTGTGCCCCGAGGCTGGCGGCTAGGGGAGGGACGGCCGCTAAGCCCCGCCCCCACCCCAGTCTTCTCCAGGACACTGCACAACGAGGCTGCGGCCCGCGTGGCCCCCGACGCCACGCCAGGCTCCGAGGCCCCAGGACCCCAGCCCGAGGCCGGCGCGCCGCACCCAGGGTCTCCAGGCCGCCCCGGGGAGGACTGGGGCTTCCAGGACCCGAAGGCGCTGGACAGCTCCGCGGGGCCGATGGACAACTCCACCTTGGTTCTGGGGGACTCGGGGGAGGAGCTGGGCCCGGCCACCCTGCTGGACTGGGTGGCGCCCGAGCCGGTGCTCAGCGCGGGCCGCGCGGGGCTGGAGGCGGCCGGGGGCGAGCTGTGAGCGCCGCGCGCGCCGGGCCTCTGCCAGGACGCGCGAAGCCCCAGGGGCGGCCCCGCGCCGCACAGCGACTGCTCCGGCCTCCCTCGCGGCTGCGGGGACCCCGGCCCCGACGCCGCCGGGGCGCACGCCCGCCCCTCTTTTCTAAGATGCCTTGTTCCTTAATAAAGTATTTTGACCGAGCTCGCGGCTGGCAGCGTCAGGACCTTGGAGAGCGGCCGCGGGCGCGCGGGCGCCGTCGGGGCCTGGAGCGGGGGTGGGGGGCTGCTTACAGGGGCTCCGCGTCGGGGACCAGCGGCGAAGACCCCGCACCCCCCCTCGGCCCACACCCGGCTCCTCCTGAGTCCAGCCCCCTGCCGATGGGCGCCCAGTGCCGGCTCAGGCCCCGTGGGCGGCCTTCCTGGAGGAAGCGGCCGGGGGCCCGCCCGTCTCGGGAGGAGCGCGCCTCAAGCCCTCCCAGCTGGGGGCAGGTGGAAACCCGGGCCCCTCGTAATGGGGCCACGCGCAGGTGCAGCCGCGCTCAGACACGCGGGGGTGGGCAGACAGCGGCCGGACAGGCGGCGGCGGGGCGGGGGCTCCCGGGACCACACAGCCCCAGCCCGGTGCGCATCGAGGGTCCGAGCCACTCCTGCCTTTATTGCGTCCAAGCCTGGAGGAAGCCGGGGTCTCCGCGCCGGGCTGCCCCCCCCCCCCGAGGGTCCCTGACGCCCGGGGCTGAGGTCGGGGCTGGCGTGGGGGAGGGGTCCCCGGGCCGGGGGCGTCCGCTGTGTCTGGGCTGGAGCTGGGAGGGCGGCTCCTCGGGGGAGGGGCCCCCAGCTGCGAGTCCGTACCCCCCCCCCGCCCCGCTCCCCGCCGCCCGCTGGGGTCAGCTGGGGTCGGCCTCCGCCTTCACCCGCTTCGGGGGCCGGCTGGGGGCGGGGCTGTCCGGCGCCTCCCGCTTGGGGCTGTGCTGGGGCTCCTGTTTGGGGGCGGAGCCGTTGAGCAGGGGGCGGGGCTCGAGCAGGGGGGCCGGCGGGCGGGGCAGGGGCGGCAGTGCGCGCTCCAGCACGCGGGGCCCCTCCCAGGCGGGGATCGGCAGCCCCAGGTGCTTCATGAGCTGCGTCATGACGTCATCGACGTAGCCGTGGATACGCAGGTCTGCGTGGCGGTCCTGCGGAGGGGGGGGGCGCAGAGGGGTGAGGAGGGGCGGCGGCGGCGGCGGCGGGGGGCCGGGGGGCGGGGCGGCACCTACGTGCTTGGTGGGCTGCAGGTTCACGATGACCAGGCGCCCTCCGCGGCGCTTGGTGGCCAGCGGCAGGTTCCCGCTGGGCCGGATCTGCAGCGAGGTCCCCAGAGTGATGGACAGGTCCGCGTTCCTGGGGGGGGGGGAGCCGGCTGCTGGGCCGCCACCTCCAGGTAGCCCTCCCGGACTTCGCCCAAGTCCCTGCTGGCTGTGTCTCCCCGTTTCCTCCCCCCCCCCACTGTGAGCGCGTGGGGGTGCGGGGGGGGCGGGGAGGCAGGGGTCAGACCTGCTGGCCTCGTCGGCGAGGGCCAGGTCCCGGTCGGGGAGGGCGTCTTCCCAGTCCAAGATGGTGTCTCTCAGCTCCCCCCTGCAAGGCAGAGCGGGTGGGGGATGCAGCCGGGGGCGGCTGGGGGGCGGGCGGGGGTGGGGAGGCGGGGGGGGGGGCTCACCTGCAGGCCCGCAGCCCCCGGGCCTTGGCCACGGTGCAGAGGCGCCCGGTGGCCTTGAGGCCCATGCTGCCCACCACGGCGTCGCGGACGTACTGCCTGCGGGGGGAGGGGCGTGCGGGGAGGTGGGGGCGCGGCCCGGCCCCTCCCTCCCGGGGTCCCTGGGCGCCTGGAGCCACCTGCTCTGGGGGAGGGGCCGGTCCCAGCTCCGCCTGCGGCCCCCGAGCCCCGCGGGAGTTCAGACAGGGGCTCTGGGTCTGGGGCGGCCCTCGGCCCTGAACTTGGCCTCCACGGCCCGCGGACGGCCCCACTCACGTCTTGCACTTGGCACACTGCTCCACGAACATGTTCCCGTGCAACTCAGCCAGCTTGTCCCTGCGGGAGAGGCAGACGGAGGCTCCGGCTCGAGGCCGCCGCCTCCAGGAAGCCTGCCGGGACGCTCGCGCGCCGCAGCTGCCCGCACCCCCGGGCCGGCGGTACCTGGGGAAGCCGGAGCGCACGTGCAGCCCGTCCACGTTCTGGCTGACCAGGAAGCGCAGGAGGCCCACGCGCTGCAGCTGCACCAGCGCCATGTGCGTCTGCGTGGGCCGCGCGCTCTCGAAGGTCGTGTCGAACTTGGGCGCCAGGCCGCGCTCCTCCATGGTCCACACGCCGTGGGGGCCCCTGGGGCGGCGCGCAGGGAGAGGGGGCCTGGGACTCAGGGCGGGGCGGGGCTGGCGGCGCCCTGGGCGACCCGGGCGCTGGCCCTGCCGCGACGCGCCCTCCCGCGCCCACTGACCTGAAGTCGGGGATGCCCGAAGCCGTGCTGATGCCCGCGCCCGTGTGGACCACCACGTTGGCCGACTGCCAGATGAGCCAGGCCAGCTCCCGCACCTTGCGCTCCAGCTCCTCGGGCGGGTCGAAGATCTGGCAGGCGGGGGCGCAGAGGGCGCGGCTCGAGCGCGGTGGCCCCCGGCCCCGGCCCCCTCGCTGCTTCTGCGCCGCTGCCGCTGGCCACAGGACCTTTGCACGGGCCGTGTCCACAGGGACCGCCCCCCTCGCCGCCGCCTTGCCCCGCCAGCTGGACTGGTGTCAGTGCGCCCCTTGTCTGTGCCCGCACGGGAGTGGCAGCTGCTCGTCTGGCTCGCCCCCCACCCAGGCTCCGGGCCCAGCCCCCAGCCCCCAGCCCCCAGCCCCCAGGCTCCGGGCCCAGCCCCCAGCCCGCGCCCGGCCCACAACAGGTGTCCAGTGAGTTCCGGGACAGGAGGAACCACACCAGCCCGAGGCGTGGGGCTCCCGCCGGCACCCGCAGCGGGGCCCGCCTGCCCGGGGAGGGGGCCCTCCTCGCCCCCTCCCACCCCGATTCACAGGAAGGGGGCGTGGAGACCCAGGAGGAAGTGGGGGGGGGGCGTGGAGAAGCCGGGGGTCGCCCCGCTCGCCCTCCCGGCCGACTCCCAGCTCGCGCCCCCTCCCCATCACCCCGGGGACCCCGGCCCAGCCCCCCCACCCCGGGCAGCCGCGCTCGGGGTCCCCGGCGCGCGGGGGGCGTCACTTCCCGCCCCCTGGGAAGTCCCTCCCCTTGTCCAGCCGGGCGCCCCTCGGTGTTCCCGCGATGCCCCGCCCGCGGCCCCCCGGGGGCGGCCACGCTCACCTCCGGGAGGCCGCACTTGCCCTTGTCTGCGTACGGCGACAGCCCCGCCGCGTAGTTCACCGACATCCTGGCCGCCCCGGCGGGAACAATAAAGTTTCCCTTGTTGAGGCGGCTTCCGCCGGAAACGGGGTGGGGCGGGCAGGAAGGCGGAACCGCGTTGACGGACGCGCCTGCCGGGGCGCATGCGCGCGCGTCGCGCTGACGCCGCGGACGCCATCTTAAGTACTGGCAGGGAGGGAGCCCGGCTTTTGCAAGCCCCTGGGCTGGGGGCGGGGAGTTGCAGCGGCTTCCCGCGTGAGAGGTGGCCCCGAAATGAGGGCGCACAGCGCTCGGGGGCCCCTTGCCCTTTTTACTGATTAGTGAACCTGACGCAGATGTGCCCTGGACTCCATGCAGTTAGGGTCCCCGGGGGGCGCTCTGTGGTCCCTGAGCCTTATCCCGGGGGATTGGCCAGTAGGCAGCTGGACAGGTCACGCATGCTGCGCACCTACTGTGTGAGGGGCCTCAGAGGGGGCTCCTGCCCCAGCCTGGGGCATCCTGGAAGGCTTCCTGGAGGAGGCAGGCCAGGAGCTGGCTGAGGTGCCCAGGGCAGCCCGTGGCTCCTTCCAGAAACTGAAACCCAAGCAGTGGGGATGGGGGGAGCACGGCGTCTCCCCCCCAGCCTCGTGGCCAACGGGCAGCCCAGCTGCCGCCTGTCCCCTCCCTCGCTCATCCCCAGCCTCGCGGCCGATCGGGTGTCGGAGCCAGCCGGGCGCCGGGAGCCGCGGGTATCAGCTCCAGGCCCAGCTGGGAGCGGGTAACCGGAGCCGGCGGTGGGCACGGGGCACCGGAGCCGCGGGAGGTAGGCGAGGGGCCTGGGGTGGGGGCTCCACTTAGGTGAGAGGCAGGGCCGGGGCCGAGCTGCACCTGCCGGCGTCCACCGCGCCTGGGGGTCGCAGCCCCACCCTGCCTCCCCGGCCCGGCGCTTTGGGGACACGGAGGACCCCGGCCCCTCCGCTGAGCCCAGGGACTCCCACGGCCCAGGCCGCCTCTCGGGCAGGTGCAGGGCGCCCCGCCCCTACTCCCTGGCAGGAGGCCCCCAGGTAGGGGTGGTCCTTCCCCGGGGACCCCCCTCTCACGCAGCGCCCCCTGGAGACGCCCCGCGGGCCTGCACGCAGGTGGACGGGAGGGAGTGGGGTCCCGGAACCCGCCTCTGCCCAGAGGGGGCCCCGGGAGGGCCAGCGGGGGCGGTGGGGGCCAGCCTGCCTGTCCCTGCCCTCCGGGGTGGGGTCCCGCCCCCCCTGCCACCCCTGCCCCTCCCCAGGAGGCCCGGAGAGACGAGGCGAGGGGGACACTGGGCATGAAGACCCTCCGGGCGCGATTTAAGAAGACAGAGGTGGGTCTGAGGCCGCGGGGACCCCTGAAGCCCCCCACCCCGTCCCCTCCTGTGGCCGGGCACCTGCTGGCCTCTGGGCTGTCGCCCCGCCCCCTGCCGCCCCGCCCTCGCCGTGTCCAGCACTGGTCTCCAGGAACCGCCCCCCACGCAGATTTCTGCGCCCACGGCTTTCCGACCCCCGCGAGTGTCCACTGCTCCCCCTGGGCCTGCGGCGCGGGGAGGGTGGGTGCGGGTTTCCCGCCGAGCGGATGGTTCCAGCGGTCCGGGAAGGCTTCCCGGAGGAGGTCACCTAGGTGCGAGGGTCCGAGGGGAAGAGGGAGGGAGCCGCCTTGGGGTGCAGGAGATGGCCAGTGCCAAGGCCCCGGGGTAGCACCGGGCAGCCTTGGGTGGGGCCGCCCCAGAGAGGGAGAGGCCCCTGCGTCTGCCTCGCCCCCCCCCCAGGCCCCGCAAGCCAGTGTCGGGCCCCGAGCCCCTCGCACAGCCGACGTCAGAACGCTCGGGTTTCCGCCCCGTGGCCGGAGCGCTCCGGGGGTCTGCCTGGAGGAGGCAGGCCAGTGATGGCGCCCAGGAGGGAGCACCGGGGCTGGGGAGGAGCCTCGCCCCGTGGCCTCAGGGCACAGAGGCAGGGCTTTCAGGCGGGAGCAGGGTGCGGGGGCGCTGAGGGGTCCCCGGGACCCAGAACGCGGGGCCGCTGGGGTGCCCATCCCGGGTCAGAGCCCCTGGCTGGCGTCCTGGCTCTGGGCTCAATTCCAGCTCCTTGCTGTGCAGCCTGGGCCCCGCCTCCCACCTGGGAGCCCCGGATGGAGCTCCTGGCCACCGGCGTCCACCTGGCCCGGCCCTGGCTGTCGTGGGCACCCCGGGAGGGACCCAGTGCGGGGGGACCTCTGTCCGTGTCTCTGCCTTCCGAATAACTTTTTTTAAATGTGAAAGTCAGGGTTAGGCAGAGCGAACTTTGCTGACTGGGGTAGGGCCGTTGATGATCCCTCTTCTTTTTTTTAAATTTATTTTATTTATTTGAGAGGCAGAGACAAGTCTTCCATCCCCTGGGTGACTCCCCAAATGGCTAGAGCGGTCGCAGCTGGACCTGGCTACAGCCAGAAGCTCCATCCGGGTCTCCCACGCGGGTACAGGGGCCCAAGGACCTGGGCCATCCTCCACTGCCCTCCCAGGCCCTAAGCAGGGAGCGGGACTGGAAGAGGAGCAGCCGGGACTCGAACCGGCGCCCGTGTGGGATGCGGGCGCTGCAGGGCGTGGCTTTAACCCCCTGCGCCCCAGCGCGGCCCGGGACCCCTGCTTTATAGAGGGGGAAGGCGGCGGCTGGAGGCCACAGAGCCGGCAGGAGACACCGCGCCCCCCAGCCCTGTGCGGGCGGGGGTGGGGAGGGGCGGCACAGTGCACCGCCTGCGCCGTGTGGCCCTTCGCGGGGTGACCGTGGAGTTTCTCGCGGAAATCCACACCGCTGGCGGCCGTCCCTGAGTGGTGGCGGCCGGAGGCGGGGACCGAACCCCCGTCGCCGGGTCGTGGCTGGAGCGGTTGGGTTTGCAAGAATCCTGCAGCTCGGAGGAGACCCCTCCCCAGTCTGGCGAGCCCCTGCCCGCCCGCGCGCGCTGCACCTGCGCTCCTCCCCCCTCCTCCTCCGGTTTCCCTGCCCGGACTCAGGTTCGCCTTTTGTTCGGAGCCCTGGCGGGGGGGGGGGGGGGGGGGAGAAAGCCGACACCGGAGTGCGTGACTGCGGGGGGGGGGGGGGTGCTGAGCCTGGCGCCCCGCCCCCCGCTCCCCGCGGCTCCTCCTCCCCCCACCGGCCCTGCCCGCAGGCCCTGACAGGGGGCGATTCCACCGGCGGGGGTGGGGTAGACGGGAGGGGGGGTCTCAGTGCTGCCTGACCGAGGGCGCTGTCCTCTCCTCCCCCCTCCCTCTCTCCCTCTCTCCCCCCTCCCTCTCCTCCCCCCCCCCCCCGTCTCTCTCCATTTACCTTTCTCTAATTCATTCCATACACACAGTGTGCACCTGCTGTGTGCAGGCCCCGTTGAAGGATTTGATGCCAGGTGGGGGCAGGGGCGGGGTGGGGGGCTCCCACGGCCACGCTCAGGGGGTCTGCGCTTGCGTTAACCCTGTGCTCTCCGAATCTTGGCTGGGAACGCGGCACTGACCGAGCTGGACAAATCTGCCCTTTCTCTGAGCCCGGAGCCTGGAATGCCTGCGTCCTGTATCCGCAGGGCCCGGGTTCGAATCCCGGCTCCGGCTCCCTGCCGATGTGCAGCCTGGGAGGCCGCAGGTGATGGCAGGAGCACGCGGGTCCCTGCTGCCCACAGGAGGCCTGGGCTCCCGGCCGTGGCTGCTGCAGGCTTGTGGGTGGGGGGTGCGGCCGTGGCGGGGAGGGCACCGTGTGTCTCCCAGGAGCAGAGACCAAGGCCAGGGTCTGCCTCGGACGATGGCGTCCACAGTGGGGTCGGGCGGCGGGAGGCGGGCTTTCTGCTGTGGTGCCGGGCAGGAAGGGACCTGCGTGGGAAGCAGGTGGCGCCAGCAGGGTGGGCTGCGGGCGCGGATGGGGCGGGTGCGAAGCGCCAGGCAGCAGAGGGTCCCGGCTTCGCAGCCGCCGGGGCCTCCAGGGCTGGCATCCAGGAGGCGCTCAATAAATGCTCAAGGCCTTGGGGAGCGTCTCTCCAGGGGCCGATCGGGTGCGGATCTGCCAGGCACCTGCCGTGTGCCAGGTGCTGTTCCGGGCGCGGGGACCCTGCGGGAGGGGTGGGTGGGGGACAGGCAGGACGGCGAGGAGGAAGCTCCGCGAGGATGTAAGATGGGGCGTGGTCAGGCGGAGGCGTGTCCAGGGGAGAGGGAGCCAGCGCGCCGGTGACTTGGGAAGGGCTGTGCGGAGGCCCTGGGGCAGGACCGAGGGGGGGTGGAGGGAGCAGCAGAGGGCGGCGAGGGGTGGGCCGGGCCCTGGGGGCCCCCGGGTGCTCTCTGCCTGCTGTGGGGGCCGGGGCCGGGACCGGGACTGACGCAGCTGTGTGGGCCCAGGTGAGCTGCGGTCTCTCCTCGACACGACCTTGTCCCTGCTGTCCCCCAGCCGCTGCCCACCCTCTCCTCCAGGAAGCCTTCCTGGACTCCCCAGCCTGTGTCCCTGCTTTCCTGGGTGGGCTGCTGCCCTGGTCACCCAGGGGCCCCGGTGACGGCAGGGTCACCTCGGAGCCGGCGCCGGCCCCAGCATCCCATCCCTGCCTCGCCCGCTGGTGGAGGGAGGGAGGGAGAGAGACGGGGGGAGACAGAGAGAGACAGAGGGAGAGAGGGAGAGAGAGGAGGGGGGAGAGGGAGGAGGGAGACAGGGAGGGAGGGAGAGAGAGGGAGGGGGAGGGAGAGGGAGGGAGAGAGAGGAGAGAGAGGGAGAGAGGGAGAAAGGGAGGGAGCGAGGGAGAGAGGGAGAGAGATGGAGAGAGGGAGAGGGAGAGAGAGGGAGAGAGGGAGGGAGGGAGAGGGAGAGAGAGAGGGAGAGAGAGAGGAGGGAGGGGGAGAGGGGAGAGGGAGGGGGAGACAGAGAGAGGGAGGGAGCGGGAGAGAGAGGGAGACAGAGAGAGAGAGGGAGAGAGAGAGGGAGAGAGGGGGAAAGGGAGAGAGAGAGAGACAGAGAGAGAGAGATGGAGAGAGGGAGAGAGAGAGGGAGGGGGGAGGGGAGAGGGAGGGGGAGACAGAGAGAGAGGGAGGGAGCGGGAGGGAGAGCAAGGCGGGGGAGACTCCGTGCACTGCTTGGCTCCCTGCAGTAGCAGGGCCGGGCCGGGCTGAACCAGGAGCCGGGGGCTCCATCCGGGTCTCCCCGGTGGGTGAGGGGCCCCAGCGCCTGCGCCCTCACCGCCGCCTCCCAGGGCGCGCGTTCCCGGGAAGTTGGGTGGGAAGCAAGGTGGAGGCTCAGGCTGTCCCTGGTGCGGTGCAGGCGTCCCCCGCCCGCCCCCGCGCCGCCGTGTTTATGGGCCGCCTGCTGTATGCGCAGCACCTGTCCTTTCGGTGCTGTCTGTCCAGGGACGGTTTGCTGGGAAGCCCATTTCATGGATGAGGCAAGTGGAGGCCGAGGCGGTAGGTATCCTGGTCTGGTCACCATGGTGACTGCAGGCGGGCAGGGGCGGGGCTGGATTCAAATGGAGTTTTCTCTGGCTGCGTAGCGCCCCCTGGCGGACGGACGGATGAGTGAACGAACGAGGTAAGGAAAGGAGCTAGTGAGCCCAGAGCGCTGATGGACCGGCGGCAAAGGTGGGGGGGCTTCACCTGTCCAGGCCCCCCGGTGGGGGGCCCGGAGACCCCCGCGGCTCCAGGAGGCGGAGATGGATGCCCAGGGCCCCCACCCCATCCGCGCGGACCCCAGCCAGCAGCCTGCGGGGGGATGAGGGAGCCAGGCGCCCCCTCCGCCAGGCCGCCAGGCTGGACACCAAGGTCAAGCCCGGCCAGAGCGTCGTCCCCTCCCCCAGCTCCGCTCCTGGACGCTGCCCCCACCCCCTGCACCGGTGAGGGGCGGTGGCAGCGGCGTGGGCGGGGCGCCAGGCTCGGCCCCTCCCCCGGCCCCTCCCTAGCCGCCTCGCGGCCCCTCCGGCCCCTGTGGTCTCGTCGCCGCCCCGAGCCCGGCGCCCGGCGCCCTGGACGCCATGAAACAGCTGTGCTTGTGCGCAGCCGCCTCCTGCGCGGTAGGGCCCGGGCGGGGCGGGGGGCGCGGGGCGCGGGTCTTCTGCCTCCCACCCCGCCCCGCCCCCTGGCCTGCGTGCGGGACCTGGGCCTCCCTCAGACCCCAGACTCTGGAGGGTGCGCGCGGGAGGGGCCGCTTGGGGGCAGCCGAGCGGGGACCTTGGGGACGCCCGGGGCCGTGTCCGGGGAGACAGCTTCGAGCGCAGATGGGGACGTGGGGGAGAACTTAGGGGGCTCGGGCGGGGGCGCGGCTTGGGGACCGGGGAGCAGGGCACTGCTGGCGAGCCGGGCAGGGATTCGGGACACAGCTGCGGGGAGAGGGGGACAGTGGGCGGGGGCTTCGGGTCGGGTGGGGGCCGGGAGGGAGGAGTCGAGGACGGCTTTGAGGACAGGACACGGGGTCCCACCGCCGCGTGAGGCTGCAGTGGGTTTGGGGCTGGGTTGGGCGGTGGTCCTGGGGGGCGCTGCCTGAGGCCGCCCCCCACCCAGGCCCACCTCCCCCGCCCCGCAGCTGCGGCTCAGCCCCGCCGACCTCGGCTCCTGCCCGCCCTGTGGCCCCTGCCCCATCCCGAAGCCCGCGGCCAGAGGCAGGCGCCAGGCAAGTGCGGGGTGGGTGGGGGGAGGCCGGCGGCCGTGAGAGCCCAGAGCCCCCGCCAGGGGCGGTGGGGAGGGGGCGGCAGCCCGCCCGGCCCCACGCACCCCTGCCTGGGCCCCGCAGAGCCAGGTCTGGGGCCGGAGTGACGAGCGGCTGCTGCAGGCCGTGGAGCGCGGGGACCCGGCCCGCGTGGCCGCCCTCATCGCCCGCAAGGGCCTGGTGCCCACGAAGCTAGACCCCGAGGGCAAGTCCGCGTGAGTGCCCGCCTCGGGGGTGGGGTGGGGTGGGGCCGGCGGAGGCCGCCTGCGGCTGACCCCTGATCCCGACCTCGGACCCCCAGTTTCCACCTGGCGGCCATGCGGGGTGCGGCCAGCTGCCTGGAGGTGATGCTGGCCCAGGGCACCGACGTCATGAGCACGGACGGAGCAGGTGGGACGGGGGGGGGAGGGGTGGGCAGGCAGGGCAGGTGCTGGGGGGGGGGAGCCCAGGGTCCAGCCTGCTCCTGTCCAGGGCCTGGCCGGGGGCTGACATCAGAGACCAGAGGCTGAGTTGGCCACCGCGGTGGGGGCAGGGGAGTATCTGGGGCATGGGGTGGTCCCCGAGGAAGGGCGGGAGTCGGAGCAGCTGGGACAGTGGAGCAGCTGGGAGCTGGGGAGTATCTGAGACCAAGGGAGGGGCTGAAGTGGAGAGGTCCGGTGGGGGGGCAGGAGCAGCTGGGCTCAGGGGGGCAGCTGACCCGGGGCGTGAGGTTAACTCGCGGAGTTTGGGGAGTGAGAGGTTTGCAGGCTCACGCATTCGGGAGTCGCTGGGGCCTGGGCGGTCACTGGGCACGGGCAGAGCCGAGGCCGGGGCCAGAGGCAGGGCGGGCGGGACGCCTGGAGCAGCTGGGGCGTTGTGGAGTATCAGGCAGGATGAGCGAGGGAGTGTGGATGGGCTAGGGCCCGGCGGGAGCTCCCACGGAGAGGAGCTGGGGCCGCGGGCAGACACCCCGCGCACGGACGCCGGCCTGGGGAGTAGCTCCAGCCCCTGGAGTATCTGAGCGCTGGGAAACCTCTGCCTTCCAGGTTACAACGCCCTCCACCTGGCCGCCAAGTACGGACACCCACAGTGCCTGAAGCAACTCCTGCAGGTCGCTCCGGTCTTGTCCCAGATACCCCGAGCCCCGGCTACTCCCTGGGCAGCCAGATGCTCCCCAAACCCTAGAGCTCCCAGCTACTCCCCAGACTCCCAGCTACTCCTTGTCCTCCCCCAGCGGAGGGTGGCTCGGGGGCTGTGAGGAGGTGGGCTTGCCCAGGGGCTGGGGGCCTGGAGTGGAGCAGACGCGGGGTGGGGGGTCACGTGGCCCGTGTCTCCTCCTCAGGCCTCCTGTGCCGTGGACGTCGTGGACGGCAGCGGGTGGACGGCCTTGCATCACGCAGGTGGGTGCGGCCCTCACCGTGGGGTTACCCCAAGCGGGGCCCGGGGCGGGGGTCTCAGCCCCTTGCCCGGACGAGGTGGGGGTCCCCGGTTTCCTTTCCTTTGAGACGTTAGGGAGGCCCGAGGCCCAGGCAGCCCGCACCGCCGTCGCCCGCACACAACTCTCGCTGCAGGAGCAGGGGAAGGGCCGCGGCGCCAGGCCCTGGCCAGAGCCCGCCCGGCCCCGGCCCTCGCCCCTCGCGCCCCTGACCTTGAGTCGCGGTAGAAATTCGCGGCGGCTGTTGCACGCTGCCACCTAGCGGTGGCGCCGCGTATGACCGCCCGCGGAAGCTGACTCCGCCCCCTGCACCTGCTGACCGAGGCTTGCCTCCGACTGTCCCCCAACACGCTGTCCACCCAGCAGGGGCAGGGACCGCCCCGAGCATGCGTGGATGTGTCACTCCGCTGCCCCCCACCCCGTGGCCATACCGGCAGAGAGCCGGGCTCCCGCTGACCTCTCCCAGGAGGGCTCCTGGGAGGCCCTCCCTGCCCCCTGGGGCCCAGGACACCTGCTCTGGCTGACCCTGACCTCGCAATGCCCTCTCCCACCTCCGGGCCTTTGCCCACGCCGCCTCGCCCCTTTCTCCTGCAGGACCCAGAGCTCAGACCACAACCTGAACACTCCTTGGCGGGGGGGGGGGGGGGTTACTCTGCCCCTGAGCCCGCCGGGCAGCCACGGGCGTGGCTGGGCCCCTCCTCGTCTGTCCAATGGGAGCCCTGCCTTTGTCAGCAGCCCCCCAGCATAGGCAGGGATTTCTCATTCGGGCAGAAGCCCCCAGAGCGAGCCTCCACCCTTCCGTTTGTCCTCCCAGCTGCTGGCGGCTGTCTCTCCTGCTCCGAGGTCCTGTGTTCCTTCAAGGCGCGCCTGGACGCCCGGGACCCGGTGAGCCCCCGGGAGCTGCTGGGGGGTGGGGGGGAGAGCCTGCAGTTGGGGCACGCGGCCTCCAGGTGGCAGCACCCCCGGCGCCCCCGGAAGGTTGAGGTTGAAGTCAGGGTCCTGGGTCCAGAGCGCCCCCTCCGCTGCTGTTCTCACGTCGCCCCCGCCCCGCCCCGCGCACAGTCCGGCGCCACGCCCCTCATCCTCGCGGCTCAGATGTGTCACACGGACCTGTGCCGCCTCCTCCTGCGGCAGGGGGCTGCCGTGAATGATCAGGATCTGCAGGGCAGGTGCGCATCTCCCCACCTCCAGGCGCGGGGGGGGGGGTCTCGGGGCGCCCTCTCCCGCTGAGTGGCGGCGCCGTCTTGCCTTAGGACCGCCCTGATGCTGGCCTGCGAGAGCGCCAGCCCCGAGACGGCCGAGGTCCTGCTGCAGGGCGGGGCGCGGCCGGGCATCACCGACGCCCTGGGCCAGGACGCGGCTCACTACGGCTCCCTGGCCGGGGACAAGCTGGTCCTGCACCTGCTGCACGAGGCGGCCCAGCGCCCCTCCCCGCCCAGCGGTACGCGAGCCCCGCCCCCCTGCCAGTGTCCTGTCTCCCCATCTTTTCCTGCTATGGACAGTTTCCAGGCTCCCCGTATTTGCTGCACCCTGGGAGGTTTCAAGGAGCCCCGCGGGCTGCCCCAACACCAGTATTGATTGAGCCCAGCTGCGGCGGGTGGATCCAAGGGCCAGTGGTGGGACTGGGAGCCCCCACGAGCCCCGTGGGCCCACGAGCGGTCTTCCAGGGGCGGGGCGTGGAGCCCCCGGGACAGCGGCGCTGACCCTGCGTCCCCCTCTCTCCTGCGCCCCCTAGAGGACGACTCCTGCGAGGCATCATCTCAGGTAGGAATCGGTGCCCTCAGGTGTGTCCCTCGGATGCCCCAGGCCGGGAGAGCCCAGAAGGAGGAGCTGCGGGCCCGGGGCTGTAGGACTTGGGTCTGAGAGGGCCGTGTCCAGGGCGCGCCGCCACCAAGCGGCTTCTGCAGTGGGGACCCCCGGCGCTGCCTGAGAGCCCTGGGGGGTTGGGACCCGGTCCTGGCGCCGGCAAGTCAGCGTGGGGAGGGCTCAGTGGGGCGCGGCCCCGCCCCCTGCCCCACTCACCCTCGCCCCCCACCCAGAACTCCGTGTCCAGCCACGAGAAGCAAGGGGCTCCCAAAAAGCGGAAGGCACCCCCGCCGCCCGCCAGCGTCCCCGTGCCGGTGAGCCGAGCCCGCGGCGGGCGCGGGGTGGGGCAGAGGGCGCCCTCCGACGGTGTCTAAAGGTCCTGGGCTGCCGGGGGGGGGGGGACAACAGGACGACCACGAGGCCTACGAGGAGATCGTGCGACTGCGGCAGGAGAGGGGCCGCCTGCTGCAGAGGATCCGGGGCCTGGAGCAACGCGAGGCGGCCGGGAGGCAGGAGGTTCGGAGGCCGCGGGGGCGCCCGAACTCGGCCCTGCCCCACGGCCTTGGCACGGGCTGTTCCTCTCTCCCCTCCCTGGCTCACAAAGCCCCCCCCCCGTGCCCCCCCCCGGCCCGAGCCCAGCTCTGTTCTCACTGCTGCCGGGTGGGCCCGACGTCGCGTCTTCTCCGTGTGCAAGCCCAGGGGGGTGGCTGATCACGCCTGTGCCGCTCTACACGTATGAACACGCGTTTGAACGCGGGGTCCCACACAGTAGGCACTCAGTAAAGACTTGCCGGTCGTCGGATGGTGGCTGGGGCCCCGTAGGCGCTCAATAATAAGTGAGCTGCCTGAATACTGTGTCGGCATACAGTAGGTGCTCAGGCGAGCGGCTGGCACACAGTAGGCTCTCGCCGACGGCTAAGGCGTGAGCGGGGGGGGCGGTGCTGTGTGGTGCATATCAGGCGCCGGGGCACGCGGACCCCAGCCCAGATGCACCCCGTGCCCCTTGTCCCATCAGCCGCCCGAGGCGGAGGCCAGCTCCCTCCACAGCCTGGAGAGACAGGTAGGTGGGGCGGGGAGGGGGAGGAGCCGACCCTGAAGCCACGCCCCCGCCCCACGCCCCCGCCCCACCTCACGCTGCAGGTGCAGGAGCTGCAGCAGCTGCTGGCCGCCAAGCAGGAGGAGAAGGAGAGCCTGGGCAGGGAGGTGGAGAGCCTGCAGAGCCGCCTGTCCCTGCTGGAGGTGGGCGGGGCCGGGGCGGGGCCGGGGCGGGGCCGGGGAGGTGGAGAGCCTGCAGAGCCGCCTGTCCCTGCTGGAGGTGGGCGGGGCCGGGGCGGGGCCGGGGAGGTGGAGAGCCTGCAGAGCCGCCTGTCCCTGCTGGAGGTGGGCGGGGCCGGGGCGGGGCCGGGGAGGTGGAGAGCCTGCAGAGCCGCCTGTCCCTGCTGGAGGTGGGCGGGGCCGGGGCGGGGCCGGGGAGGTGGAGAGCCTGCAGAGCCGCCTGTCCCTGCTGGAGGTGGGCGTGGCCGGGGCGGGGGCGGGGAGGTGGAGAGCCTGCAGAGCCGCCTGTCCCTGCTGGAGGTGGGCGTGGCTGGGGCGGGGGCGGGGCGGGGCCGGGGAGGTGGAGAGCCTGCAGAGCCGCCTTTTCCTGCTGGAGGTGGGGCATGGGTGGGGTGGGGCGGGGCTTCAGCCCAAGGGGCGGGGCTTTAACTGGAGCAAGGCCTGGACCAGAATCAGGGGTGGGGCCAGAGGCAGAAGGGGTGGAGTCAGGGGCGGGGCTGTAACTGGGGCAAGGGCTCGTGGTAGGGCCGGGGGCAGGAGGGGAGGGGGCAGGGCAGGGCAGGAATCAGAGGGAGGGGCTAAGCCAGGGGCTGGGGCTGGGGCAGGGGCAGGAGAGGAGCTGGGGGCAGGGCCAGAGCCAGGAGGGATGAGGCTGGGGGTGGGGCCAAGGTGGGGGAGGGGCCTGCCATGGCCTGAGAACCCCACCCACTCCCATGCAGCCTCACACACGCGCACACCAGACAACATCCCAAGCCCACAGTCCCACCCAGACAACACCCCACTAATGCACACCCGGGAGGGAGCGGGACCGGAGGTGGAGCTGCCGGGACGGGAACTGGCGCTCCGTGGGGGGGGGGGGGGCTGCAGGCGCCGTAGAAAAACACTGAAATCCACACGTACGTGGACCTTCCAAGAATTCTTAGAAAGTGTGCACTTTGGAAAAATTATGCGTGGATTCTCACCGAAGTGTCCCTCATATTCAGAAAGCAGAGAGAGACACATCTCCCTTCTGCTGGGTCACTCCTCAAACGCCCACAGTGGCCGGGGCTGGGCCAGGCTGAGGCCGGGAGCCAGGGGCTCCCCCCGGGGCTCCCACGCGGTGCAGGGCCCAGCACCAGGCCCTCACTGTCGCCTCCCGGGGTTCACACGGCAGGGGGCTGGGACGCGCAGCCGCCCTGCTCTGCGAACCGCCGCCCCAAAAACTCACTACTGATTCTGCTTCCCACGGCGTTCGAAGACCTCGTGTCTGCCCGGAGGTTAATATCCACAGCCCCGAGGGAACAGCCCAGCGAAAGCCAAAACTGGGCAGAGGACACAGGGCGCACTCAGCCCGGGCGAGGGCCCTGGGCTCCCTCGAGGGTGTGTGACGGGCGCTGCTCTCTGTCCCCAGAATGAGAGGGAGGACACCAGCTACGACGTGCCCACCCTGGAGGACGAGGAGGGGGAGCTGTCCGGCTTTCCAGGTGAGCCCCAGGGGCCCACGGGGGCTGGGAGCTCCCGTCACTCCCCTCACGTGGCTACGCTCCCCAGGGAGGGGGGCCGAGCCACCACACCGCCCCCCTGCTCCTGTGTCCCCCGCCAGGGGCCGAGGCGCTGCTGTCCAAGCCGCTGAGCCCGGCAGCCCAGGAACTCTTGGCCTCCCTGCGGGAACAGGTGGCCGCGCTCACAAGACAGAACCAGGAGTTGATGGAGAAAGTGCAGGTGGGGAGACTGAGGACCAGGGCGGGGGTGGGCGGGCCGGGCGGCAAGGCCCCGGCTGTGCCGGCCTGACCGGCTGTCCCTGTCCCAGGTCCTGGAGAACTTCGAGAAAGACGAGTTGCAGGCGGAGGGCAGCGGTGCGGCCGAGGTCGTCCCCCTCGTCCTGTATGACTCGCTCCAGGCCCAACTGGACCAGCTCCGCAGGCAGCACGCGGAGGCCCTGCAGGCGCTGGAGCGGCAGGCGGCCCAGGAGGCGGCCCGGGAGGCGGGCGCCGGGGCCAGGACCAGGCCGGCTGGCCCGGAGCTCAATGGCACCGTGACTCCAGAAACCAGCGTTGATGGAGCCGAGACCACTGACGATGAGGCCACGGGAGTGGAGACCATGGAAGCCCAGGAAGCGGGATCCGAGGCCACGGAAGCCCAGGCCACGGAAACTGAGGCCGTGGGGGCCCAGGTGGTGGGATTTGAGGCCACAGAAGCCCAGGGTGTGGGAGCCGAAGCCGTGGGAGCCGAGGCCACAGAAGCCGAGGCCACGGAAGCTGAGGCCGTGGGAGCCCAGGTGGTGGGAGTTGAGGCCATGGAAGCCCAGGGTGTGGGAGCCGAGGCCACGGAAGCCAAGGCCACAGAAGCCCAGGCAGCCAGAGCAGAGGCCACGGGAGCCGAGGCCACAGACACAGCATCCACGGATGTGGAGGACACAGAAACAGAAAGCTCAGGGGCTGAGGCCGCAGAAATGAAACCCATGAGTGCCCAGGTTAAGGCTTTGAAAAGTGGAAACCCTGACGCGGGGGCCACGGGAGCAGAGGCCACGGGGGTGGAGGCCACGGAGCCAGGGCCCACGCACGTGAAAGAGAAGCCAGAAGGGACGGTCAATGCAGCGAGGGCCGCCGAGGCAGGGCCCACAGGTGCACAGGCCACGGATGTGGAGACCACCGACATGGAGGCCACGGGGGCCGAGGCCACAAGGGTGGAGGCCACAGCCCCCGGCACCCCCCAGAGTCTCGTCTTACACCCTGGTGCGGCCGAGGCCTCGGAAAAGCTGCAGGCAGAGCTGGAGATGAGGATTCGTGGCTTGGAGGAGGCGCTCCGGGCGCGGGCGCGGGAGGCGGCGGCCGAGCTGCGGGCCGCGCGGGGCCAGTGCGAGGCCGCGGAGGCCGAGGCCGGCCGGCTGCGCGTGCGCGTGCGCGAGGCCGAGGGCGGCGGGGACCCGGCGCAGCTGCGGGCGGCCCTGGAGCAGGCCCGCGAAGACCTCCGGGAGCGGGACGCCCGCCTGCGCGAGCTGCAGGCCGCCGCGGCCCGCCTGGACGAGGCCCGGGCCGGCCGGCTGCTGGCCGAGGAGGAGGCGCGGGGCCTGCGCGCGGAGCTGGCCCGCAGGGAGGAGCTGCGCCTGGAGCAGAGCCGCGAGCTGCAGGCGCTGCGGGAGCAGCTGGCCGACGCCAGGGCCGCGGGCGAGCAGCAGCGGGCAGCGGCCGCCGAGCTGGGCCGCGCGCGGGAGGCCGCCGAGGCGCGGGCCGCCGAGCTGGCCGCCGCCTGCGAGGAGGCGCGGCAGGGGCTGGCCGAGCTGCGCGAGGCGTCCGAGGCCCTCCGCCAGGCCTCGGTGCCCGCGTCCGAGCACCGCCGGCTGCAGGAGGAGGCGCTGGAGCTCCGGGGGCGCGCGGCCGGCCTGGAGCACGAGGTGGTGGCCACGGGCAAGGAGGCGGCGCGGCTGCGGGCCGAGCTGGAGCGGGAGCGCGCGGGCAGCGTGGCCCGCACGGAGCACGAGCGCGTGGTGCGCGCGCTGCAGGCCGATGTGGCCCGGCTGGAGGCGCAGCTGCAGGAGCTGGGCCGCAGGCACGAGAAGACGAGCGCCGAGGTCTTCCAGGTGAGCGCGCGCAACCAGGAGCGCCGTCCACGCGGGTGCGGGGGCCATCGTCCGCTCCTTCCCCAGGCGCATGAGCAGGGAGCCGGGTTGGAAGTGGAGCAGCCGGGACGCGAACTGTGCAGTCTCTGTTTGTCCGGTTTACGACCCCCGGGTCCGTCCCCTGGCTGGGGGTCGCGGCTCCCTCAAAGCTCCTTGGTGGCTCGGGGCACGCGACCCCCTTGGTCTCAGGGACTTTTCCCGTCTGTGGACACTTCCCCCGTTGGACTCTGGGGGGCGCCCTGGGTCGACATCTACCCCCCAATCCTCCCCGTGCTGCAGCGTGGCCGTTTCACCACTAGGGGGCGCCCGGAACGCAGGTGCGCCCCAGATCTGAGCGCCAAAGCCACGCGGAACGGGGTGCTGGGTCCGGCACAGAGGCCTTTGGTCTTTGCTGTTGGCTCTCGCGGCGTCCGGCCTGGCTCTGAGCTCCAAGACGAAGCCCAGCGCGGCCTTTCCCACCCTGTCCCCTGGCGAGTCCAGAGGCTTGGGTCCTACTGGCCTGGGAGCAGGGACCACGGGGCGTCGACCGAGCTCTGGACCCGGTCCCTTCCCCCACACCGGGGCAGGTGCGCAGGTGCACTGGTGGCCCCCGGGCGCTGCGGTCTCGCCTGGAGCCGCTGGCTCTTGGCCGTAGGTCGCTGTTCCAGGGAGGGTTTCTGGGGTCCCTGGAGTGTCTTACCCTGCTCGGATTTCTGCCTAGTTTTATCTGAAAAGGAGAGAGAGAGGAGAGAGAGAGAGAGAGGCCTTCTTCCCACTGGTTGTTCACTCCCCAAATGTCCCCCACAGCCGGGGCTGGGTCGGAGCCTGCCGCCCCCAGGTGGGTGACCCGAGCTGTCCCGGGGCTGCCCTCCCGGGAGCTGGAGCCCAGAGTGCAGCCAGCGCCAAAGCCACTTTTTTGCACCCTGTTTGTTTCTCGTCCAGCTCTTTTCTTTTGCAACTCCAATCTGCTCCAGAGACCGCGTTCGCTCGCTTTCTCCCACCACCGCCCGCCCCGGGACACAGGGGGCTGTTGGCGCTTTATATACAAACGGGGAAACTGAGGCAGGGACTGGCTTCCCAGCCCTTGGGCCAGAGAAGCAGGACGGGCCGGCCGGCATGCTCAGGGGGGCGCCAAGCCCTCCCGGGCACTCTGGGTTTGGATGTCCCCTGGCCGGAGCAGAAGCGTCAGAAACTCCCGGGACCGTGATCCCAAGGCGTCACACGGGGGTCCGGGTCGCGGGGGCCCGGGGGTCCGGGTCTCTGAGCGTCACTCGGGGGCCGGGCCGCAGGTGCAGCGGGAAGCCTTGTTCATGAAGAGCGAGCGGCACGCGGCGGAGGCCCAGCTGGCCACGGCGGAGCAGCAGCTGCGAGGGCTGCGCACCGAGGCGGAGAAGGCGCGGCAGGCCCAGAGCCGCGCCCAGGAGGCCCTGGACAAGGCCAAGGACAAGGACAAGAAGGTGGGCGTCCTCTCCCTCGCTCGGGCGCGGGGTGAGGGGCCCTGCTGGGGGTTCCGGACACCACCCAGTGTCCCACTGTGGCACCGTGACGTGGATCGAGCACCGACTGTGTACCGTCGGCTGTGGGTTGGTGCCAGGTTCTCCCCAGACCCCCACCCCCCGCCCCGTGTGGAGGCCTGAGCACAGAGAGGTTGGCCTCTTGCCCAAGGGCACACAGCATGCACTGCTCCCAGCAGGTTGGTTTCTGCTTTTGTTTTTCAAGACTTATTTATCAGGGGCCGGCACTGTGGCGTAGAATGGTACGTGTGCTCCCTGCTCCAGCGCCGGCATCCCACGTGGGTGCCGGTTCGAGTCCCGGCTGCTCCACTTCCGGTCCAGCTCTCTGCTGTGGCCTGGGAAAGCAGTGGACGATGGACCAAGTGCTGGGGACCCTGCACCTGCGTGGGAGACCCGGAGGAAGCTCCTGGCTCCACCCTGGCTGTCGCGGCCATCTGGGGAGTGAACCAGCAGATGGAAGACCTCTCTCTCTCTCTCTCTCTCTCTCTCTCTTCCTCTCTAATTCTTTCAAATAAATGAATAAATCTTTTAAAAAAATTATCAGTTATTTGAAAGTCAGAGTTACAGTAATAGGGAGAGAGAGAGAGAGAGAGAGAGGTCTTCCATCTGCTAGGTCACTCCCCAGATGGCCACAATGGCCTGGGCTGAGCCAGGCTGGAGCCAGGAGCTTCCTCCGGGTCTCCCACGCGGGTGCAGGGGCCCAAGGACTTGGACCAGCATCCACTGCTTTCCCAGGCCACAACAGGGAAACGTGGAGCAGCCGGGACTCGAACCGGCGTCCATAGGGGAGGCTTAACCTGCGGAGCCACAGCGCCGCCCCCAGGTTCTGTTCTTAAATGATGCGGGCGACAGCGACCTCTAGCGGTGACGTCAGGCATTTTCATGCATTCCTAATTTCCCGCCGTCCTGGGAAGACGCGGGGTCGAAGCCGGGAGCCGGGAGCTCCATCCGGGTCTTCATCCCCATTTCCCAGGTGAGCCAACCGAGGCTCCCGGGGGTGAAGGCAGTGGATCGCGGGCCGCACACAGCCCCCGGTCCTGACTCCGTGGCCTTGGTCACGTCGTGCGACCTCTGCCCGCGGCCGTGGTTCCTGTCCCGTGGGGGCGGCTCCCCTGGCCCCTGCGGCCGTCCTGGGCTCTGCAGGCCATGGAGCAGCCCCAGCCGTCCCAGACTCCGCCCAGTGTCCCCTGGGGGGGGGCACAGCAGTCCCTGATGAAGATCCTGGAATCTGCCGTAGGAATGAGGCCCAGCACTTACTGAGTGCCTGCTGTGTGCCCCAGTGCAGGGTGGCGAATCTCCCCCATTTCACAGATGGGGATAGTGAGGCTCGGCGGGACCCCCACCCCCACCCCGTTCCGTGATCAGCTTAGAGGAAGAGGAACAGCAGGGTGACGCCCCCAGCCCCGCTGTGCCGGGCTGCCTGGGGTCCGGGGAGCCCATGGGGGAAGGGGCAGGTGTAGGCGGCCAGAAAGCGCCGGGTTCTCCCGCCTGCGGGGCAGACAGCAATGGCTCTGGCGGCGGGAGGCGGCTGGCGCGGCCGCGGCCCGGCCAGGGTGGACGCCAGGAGCCAGCCTGCGGCTCCGGCACCGGCTGACAGCGCCCCCTGCCGGCAGATCACGGAACTCTCCAAGGAGGTCTTCAGTCTCAAGGAGGCGCTGAAGGAGCAGCCGGGCGCCGCCGAGGTGCAGGCTCTGCGCGACCAGGTGGTGGCGCTGCAGCAGCGCCTGCAGGTGCGGGCTGGGCCGCGGGGCGGGGGCGGGGCGGGGGCGGGGCGGGGGCGGGGGCGGGGGCGGGGGGGCGCAAGTCCTCGGGCACCCGGCACCCCCGCTTCCCTGAGCGGCCTACCCTGTGCCCCACAGGACGCCGCCAGGGACCGCTGTGCCGTGGTGGCCTTGTACAGGAGCCACCTGCTCTACGCCATACAGGTGAGCCCTCCCCGGGCCCGCCGGCCTCTGTGCTCGCTGGGGTTGGGGTGCGGGTGGGGGAGGGGCCGGAGCAGGTGCACCCAGGGCCGCCGGTCCTCTCTGTTCCCTGCTCCTCAGGGTCAGATGGACGAAGACGTCCAGCGAATCCTGAGTCAAATCCTGCAAATGCAGCGGCTGCAGACCCAGGGCCGCTGAGGCTGCGCCCGAGGGGCCGCCCGCCCCCGCCCCCGCACCCGCACCCGCACCCTCACGGGGCCCCTGCCCCCTCCAGGCCGCCCCGCTGGGCCCCTTCCCGACTTTTCTGTAGCTGGCTGCATCGCTCGGAGAATCTGTGACAAGTCCCACCCCCCCCACACTGCCAACCCGCCCGTGTCGCCCCTCGTCACGTCCCGGGGACGCCCCTCCCCCGGGAATAAAAATGCACCGTGCACAGCTCCAAGGCTGGTGGCCTGCGTGTGGGAGCCTGGGGGAGGAGCCCCGCCTGGGTCTCCCGCGTGGGGGGGGGGGCAGGTGCCAAAACTGCGAAGCTGGAGTCAGGAGCTGGGACTCGAACCCAGCACCTCGGTTCCGCCAGGAAGGCGCGCTCAGTCCCCACCTGCCCGGGACAAACCCCGGCTGAAAGCCTGGGGGCCTTCCTGGAGGGGAGGCCCCCTGAGGGTCCAGCCTGGCCTGGCCCCGGGGTTTCCTTGGGTGTCCAGCAGCCGCGAGGCAGGTCCCCAGCTGTCCCCGTCACATCACAACCTCTGTGTGTCATGCCGGGGCTGCCCCTGCTGAGGCCCGCGTACCGGTGTCGCTGGGGCCGGCATCTCCGGGGCGGTGAACGGGCGCGTGGCTCTCGCTGCTCTAGGGGTCCCCGCCGTGTTCGCGTGGTCTCTCCCTCCCTCTCTCCCTCCTTCTCCCTCTCTCCCTCTCTCTCCCTCTCTCTCTCCCTCTCTCCCTCCGTCCCTCTCTTTCCCCCTCCCTCTCTCCCTCTCTCTCCCTCTCTCTCCCTCTCTCCCTCCTTCTCTCTCCCTCTCTCTCTCCCCCTCTCTCCTTCTCCCTCTCCCTCTCTCTCTCTCTCTCTCCCCCTCTCTCCTTCTCCCTCTCCCTCTCCCTCCCTCTCTCCCCCTCTCTCCTTCTCCCTCTCCCTCTCCCTCCCTCTCTCCCCCCTCCCTCTCTCCCTCCTCTCTCTCCCTCCCTCTCCCTCCCTCCCCCTCCCTCTGTCCTCCCTCTCTCTCCCTCCCCTCCCCTTCCCCCTGTCCTCTCTCCCTCCCCCTCCCTCTGTCCTCTCTCTCTCTCCCTCCCCCCTCCTGTCTCCATCCTCTCCAACTCCTCCCCCTCCCCCCCCACGTGGGGAAAGCCACCAGGTCACTTCCCCATTTGGTGGCTGCTTCCTGGTTGGGTGGCCGCCCCGCCCCCTGCACGTGGTGGCCGGGCCCCTCTCTCTGGCTGGACTTCCCCCCGGCCGTCCCCCGCGCCAGGACGGTCCCCACCCAGCTCCTGGGAGCACACTCGCTCTGCGGCCGCACCATGGTCCCCAGGCTCCTCCTGGCCCTCGCCCTCTGGGCCGGCCGCTCGTCCTGCCGAGCAGGGGAAGGTACGTGGGGTCCCTGGGGGGCTGGGGGCAGGCGGGGGGCACTCTCGGGGGGCAGGGCCTTGCCCTCCTGCCAGCCTGGGCCGGGTCTGGGGTGCGGGAGGCGCTGACGCCTGCCGTATGTTCCCTGGTGGGACGTGATTGCTGGCCCTGGGACAGATAGGGAAACTGAGGCACAGAGCAGCCGGGTCCCAGCCCCAGGACGACAGCCCGGGGCTGCCAAGGACTGAAGACCCAGCTCGCTCACGTGTGGGTTGCACAGTCCCACACGTAGCCGGGGACGGAGAGTCTCAGAACCACGCCTGCCCAGCCTCCTGCGCCCTCAGCAATGCGGTGCCACCACTGTATACGTGGGAGCGGCCCGTGCTGCCAGGCAGCCTGAGGGCACAGACGGGGGCGCTGGGGGCCTTGGTTCCCAGACCCCCCTGCCCCGCCCAGGGGACAGACAGGGGTGCTGGGGGCCATGGTTCCCAGACCCCCCTGCCCCGCCCAGGGCACAGACGTGGGCACTGGGGGCCTTGGTTCCCGGACCCCCCTGCCCCCCCCACGCAGTGGACAGACGTGGGTGCTGGGGGCCTTGGTTCCCGGACCCCCCTGCCCCGCCCAGGGGACAGACGTGGGCGCTGGGGGCCTTGGTTCCCGGACCCCCCCTGCCCCGCCCAGGGGACAGACGTGGGCGCTGGGGGCCTTGGTTCCCGGACCCCCCTGCCCCGCCCAGGGGACAGACATGGGCGCTGGGGGCCATGGTTCCCGGACCCCCCTGCCCCGCCCAGGGCACAGACGTGGACGCTGGGGGCCTTGGTTCCCGGACCCCCCTGCCCCGCCCAGGGGACAGACGGGGGCGCTGGGGGCCTTGGTTCCCGGACCCCCCTGCCCCGCCCAGGGGACAGACGTGGACGCTGGGGGCCTTGGTTCCCGGACCCCCCTGCCCCGCCCAGGGGACAGACGGGGGCGCTGGGGGCCTTGGTTCCCGGACCCCCCTGCCCCGCCCAGGGGACAGACGTGGGCGCTGGGGGCCTTGGTTCCCGGACCCCCCTGCCCCGCCCAGGGGACAGACGGGGGCACTGGGGGCCTTGGTTCCCGGACCCCCCTGCCCCGCCCAGGGGACAGACGTGGGCGCTGGGGGCCTTGGTTCCCGGACCCCCCTGCCCCGCCCAGGGGACAGACGTGGGTGCTGGGGGCCTTGGTTCCCGGACCCCCCTGCCCCGCCCAGGGGACAGACGGGGGCGCTGGGGGCCATGGTTCCCGGACCCCCCTGCCCCGCCCAGGGGACAGACGTGGGCACTGGGGGCCTTGGTTCCCGGACCCCCCTGCCCCGCCCAGGGGACAGACGGGGGCTGAGCGCACAGTAGGGCCGGGTGGATGGGACTCACTCGGCCCTCTCTGTCTCCCTCTCCGGGCCGCCCCGCAGCTGCCGCCCAGCCCAGGGTGCAGTGCCGGGCGCCCAGGTACCCGCTGGCCGTGGACTGCTCCTGGGACCTGCCGCCGCCGGCTCCCGACTCTGCCGGGCCCCCGACCTTCGTGGCCACGTACAGGTCAGAGAGGCCACGGGGGGGGGTGCAGGGGACCCTGGGCTCCCAGGAGAGGCCCCGCCCCCGCCCTCACACCCGGGAAACTGGAGCCCCAGGTCCGGGCGCCACCCGGACACCGGCCACTCTCAGGCCCCCAGACACCTGCCACGGCCGAGGCGGGGCCAGGACAGAGCCAGGGGCAGGCGCGCCCCCCGGACCCCCGCGAGGGCGGCGGGGGAGCTGGGATCGGAGCCGGGGCAGCCCAGGCGCCCGCGTGGCCCGGTCGGCCGTGTGGGACAAGCAGGCCATTTTGGAAGGTTCCAGAAAGTTGTCTGGGACGCTGCCGTCGGCACATTCCCGGGAACTCGGAAATGGACGCCGGCGTCCGATGTCCGACCCCAGAGTCCCCGCACCTGGGGGGCCCTGGAAGGGGGGAGGCCCTGTCGAAGCTTCTGGAACCCCAACCCCCACCCGCCCCCAGGCTGTGACCCCCCATTCCGGGCCCCGGGGCGGGCTCGGGGCTCACGGTGCACCCCCCGCCCAGGCTCCGGGCTCACGGTGCACCCCCACCCCCGCCCCCCACCCAGGCTCGGGGCTCACGGTGCACCCCCGCCCCCGCCCAGGCTCGGGGCTCACGGTGCACCCCCACCCCCCGTCCCCCGCCCAGGCTCGGGGCTCACTCACGGTGCACCCCCCACCCCCACCCAGGCTCGGGGCTCACGGTGCACCCCCGCCCCCGCCCCCCTGCCCCGCCCAGGCTCGGGGCTCACGGTGCACCCCCGCCCCGCCCCCGCCCAGGCTCGGCTTGGCCCCCCGCGGCGAGAGCTGGCCCTGCGCGCAGGCGGCGCCGGAGGCCGCGAGCTGCAGCATAGCCGGCCTGCGGCTCTTCTCCCCGGTGCCCTACGTCCTCAACGTCACGACCCTGCACGGCGGCAGCAGCCTCACGGCCTTCGTGGCAGAAAACATCAGTGAGTGCGGGGCGGGCGGGCGGGGGGCTTCCCGCGTGGCTCCGCGCGCCCACCCGGCCTGTGCTCCCCGCAGCCGCCGCAAGAGGGCGCGCCTGAGCACCCACCGCCCACACCGGGCCCGGGGTCCCCACGCACTCAGGGCCCCCACGGCCACGGGGCCCTGCAGGACCCGCCCTGCCCTCTGCCCCAGGCCCCGGCCTCGCTGTGTCCCCACGCTCTGTCCTGCCACCCCCACGCCCCATGAGGCCTCACCCCCCCAGCAGTGCATCAGCCGTGGAAACCCCGTGCGCGTGGGTGTTCAGCGGTGACGTCACCCAGCTGCCACCCACGGGCAGTGACAGCCCACGGACGCCCACAGCACAGAGATTTCTCTTTTTAAAAGATTTATTTGAAAGGCAAAGAGAGAGAGAGAGAGAGCGCGAGGTCTCCCATCCGCTGGGTCACTCCCCAGGTGGCCGCAATGGGTGGGGCAGGGCCAGGCGGAAGCCGGGAGCCAGGAGCTCCCCGGGTCTCCCACGGGGGCACCGGGGCCCAGCACCAGGGCCGGCACCGCTGCCTTCCCAGGTGCGGTGTCACAGGTGGCGGCTGTGCCGGCCACGCCGCTGGGCCCGCTCCTCCCTGTGTCCATCAGGCGGTGAACACACACCCTGCTGGTCCAAGTACGCAGTGGAATATTACGCAGCCAGGAACAGGGGTGGGCTCTGACCCTCACACAGACAGACCAGGCGGCCACGCCACGCTGCAGGGCATTCCAGGGACAGGAAGGGGATCCGTGGTCGCCACGGATTGGGCTGAGGGAATATTCTGGAAGCAGCGTGGGGCTGCCCCGGGGGAGCTTCGGGAGACCCCTGCGCCCCCTGCCGCTTCCTGGGCGTCTGTCAGGGCCCCCCCACCCCCTGCCCCTCGGGGCAGCCGGCGAGCGCGCAGGTGAACGACTGAATCAGGGAATGAATGCCCGCAGTGCCGCCCCTGACCCCGCCCCTCGCCCCCTCCCAGTCAAGCCCGACCCTCCCGAGGCCGTGCGCCTGAGCCCCCTGCCCGGGCAGCGGCTGCGGGTGCAGTGGGCGCCCCCTCGCTCCTGGCCCCTCCCTGATGTCTTCCCGCTCAAGTACTGGGTCCGCTACCGGCGCCCGGGGGCCGCCCGCTTCCGCCAGGTGAGCCGGGTGCGGGGCGGGGGTGGGGGCTGGGTGCGGGGCGCGGGCAGGGGGCGCGGGGCGGGGGTCCCGGCGCCCAGGGGCCGCCCGCTTCCGCCAGGTGAGCGGGGTGCGGGGCGGGGTGCGGGGCTGGGCAGGGGGCGCGGGGCGGGGGTCCCGGCGCCCAGGGGCTGCCCGCTTCCGCCAGGTGAGCTGGGTGCGGGGCGGGGCGGGGCGGGGCGCGGGCAGGGGGCGCGGGGCGGGGGTCCCGGCGCCCGGGGGCCGCCCGCTTCCGCCAGGTGAGCGGGGTGCGGGGCGGGGGTGCGGGGCGGGACCTTGGGCGCGGGGCGGGGGTCCCAGCGCTCGGGGGCTGCCCGCTTCCGCCAGGTGAGCGGGGTGCGGGGCGGGGGTGCGGGCCGCGGGGCGGGGGCTGGGGCGCGGGGCGCGGGCAGGGGGCGCGGGGCGGGGCCTTGGGCGCGGGGCGGGGGTCCCGGCACCCGGGGGCTGCCCGCTTCCACCAGGTCCACCAGGGGTCCGCGCAGAGCCGCGCTGGGTCCACCCCAGGTGCAGGTCGCAGGCCCAGCCCTGGCCCCTGAGCCCGCCTCTCCGCCCGCAGGTGGGCCCCACCGAGGCCACGTCGGTCACCCTCAGGGCCCTGCGGCCCGGCGCCAGGTACCAGGTGCAGGTGGCCGCACAGGACATCACGGACGCCGGGGAGGCCAGTGACTGGAGCCCGCCTGTGGCTGCGCCCTGACCCTGGGGCGGGGTCCGGGCCCCCCGAGGCGGCTTCGGCTGGGCCTCGCTGTGCCCATCTGCGGAATGGGGGCGCCCCCTGCCCGGCCGCAGCGCGGGGCTTTGCCAACTGGGAATATTTTAAGAAAAATAAATAAATAACTCGCTGGAGTCACCCCCCCACCCCCCGCCTTAGTCTCTCTTGCTTGGTCGGGTCGGGAATTTCTAAGACAGGGAGACCCCGGGGTCACGGGCCGCCCCCGCCCAGGGTCCCGGTGCGGTTCCTGGGGCTGCGATCCAGGGATTGCAGAGTGACAGCTGTCACTCAGAGCCCGGATGTCACGCAGCGCCCGGCTGTGACGCAGAGCCTGGCTGTCATGCAGAGCCCGGCTGTCACTCAGGGCCCGGCTGTCACTCAGAGTCCCCAGCTGTCACGCAGAGCCCCGGCTGTCACTCAGGGCCCGGCTGTCACGCAGAGCCCCGGCTGTCACTCAGGGCCCAGCTGTCACTCAGAGCCCGGCTGTCACACAGAGCCCGGCTGTCACGCAGAGCCCGGCTGTCACTCAGGGCCCGGCTGTCACGCAGGGCCCGGCTGTCACGCAGAGCCCGGCTGTCACGCAGAGCCCGGCTGTCACTCAGGGCCCCGGCTGTCACTCAGAGCCCGGCTGTCACTCAGAGCCCGGCTGTCACGCAGAGCCCGGCTGTCACGCAGAGCCCGGCTGTCACTCAGGGCCCCGGCTGTCACTCAGAGCCCGGCTGTCACGCAGAGCCCGGCTGTCACGCAGGGCCCGGCTGTCACTCAGGGCCCCCGGCTGTCACTCAGTGCCCCCGGCTGTCACTCAGAGCCCGGCTGTCACTCAGAGCCCCCGGCTGTCACTCAGAGCCCGGCTGTCACTCAGAGCCCCGGCTGTCACTCAGAGCCCGGCTGTCACTCAGGGCCCCGGCTGTCACTCAGAGCCTGGCTGTCACTCAGAGCCCGGCTGTCACTCAGGGCCCAGCTGTCACGCAGAGCCCGGCTGTCACTCAGGGCCCAGCTGTCACACAGAGCCCGGCTGTCACGCAGGGCCCGGCTGTCACTCAAGGCCCGGCTGTCACTCAGGGCCCGGCTGTCACGCAGAGCCCGGCTGTCACGCAGGGCCCGGCTGTCACGCAGGGCCCGGCTGTCACTCAAGGCCCGGCTGTCACTCAGAGCCCGGCTGTCACTCAGGCCCCGGATGTCACGCAGAGCCCCGGCTGTCACGCAGAGCCCCCGGCTGTCACTCAGAGCCCGGCTGTCACTCAGGGCCCCGGCTGTCACTCAGAGCCCGGCTGTCACTCAGAGCCCGGCTGTCACGCAGGGCCCAGCTGTCACGCAGAGCCCGGCTGTCACTCAGGGCCCAGCTGTCACACAGAGCCCGGCTGTCACGCAGGGCCCGGCTGTCACTCAAGGCCCGGCTGTCACTCAGGGCCCAGCTGTCACGCAGAGCCCGGCTGTCACGCAGGGCCCGGCTGTCACGCAGGGCCCGGCTGTCACTCAAGGCCCGGCTGTCACTCAGAGCCCGGCTGTCACTCAGGCCCCGGATGTCACTCAGAGCCCCGGCTGTCACGCAGAGCCCCCGGCTGTCACGCAGAGCCCCCGGCTGTCACTCAGAGCCCGGCTGTCACTCAGGGCCCCGGCTGTCACTCAGAGCCCGGCTGTCACTCAGAGCCCGGCTGTCACTCAGGGCCCAGCTGTCACGCAGAGCCCGGCTGTCACTCAGGGCCCAGCTGTCACACAGAGCCCGGCTGTCACGCAGGGCCCGGCTGTCACTCAAGGCCCGGCTGTCACTCAGGGCCCAGCTGTCACGCAGAGCCCGGCTGTCACGCAGGGCCCGGCTGTCACGCAGGGCCCGGCTGTCACTCAAGGCCCGGCTGTCACTCAGAGCCCGGCTGTCACTCAGGCCCCGGATGTCACTCAGAGCCCCGGCTGTCACGCAGAGCCCAGCTGTCACTCAGAGCCCGGCTGTCACGCAGAGCCCGGCTGTCACGCAGGGCCCCGGCTGTCACGCAGAGCCCGGCTGTCACGCAGAGCCCCCGGCTGTCACTCAGAGCCCGGCTGTCACTCAGGGCCCGGCTGTCACTCAGGGCCCGGCTGTCACGCAGAGCCCGGCTGTCACTCAGAGCCCCGGCTGTCACTCAGGGCCCGGCTGTCACTCAGGGCCCGGCTGTCACGCAGAGCCCGGCTGTCACTCAAGGTCGCGCACGTGTGCCCAGGCCAAAGCGGCGGCTCCGCGGGCGGGGGCCGCGGGGTCTTTGATTCGGGGGCAAACGAAGGTGTCCGCGGGGGGCCGCTGGCGCCCCCCACCGCGGGCGTGGGCGCAGGGGGCCGCGTGGTGGTCCCAGGGCTGGAGACGCCGGAGACAGGGCAGCCCGCGGCCGCCCCGACCCCCGGGCCCAGCGCTGCCCGCGCCGTGGCGTCTAGACCCGGACCCGGGCCGCCGGCGACCGCGGCGGGAGGGCGGGCCGGCGGTCACTTCTGCGGGAGGGGCCCTGACTGAGCTGAGCGCGCGGTGCCCGGCTCCATCCGCTTCCGTCGCCTGCGGCCGGGAGACCCCGGTGGGCGGCTGGAGAGTGAGCCGGCGCGTGGGGTCGCTGTCCGGGGTGCGCCCGCCTGGACCCGCGCGCGGACCCCTGCCCCCAGCCCCGCAGCGGGCCGCGCCGCCTCGGACGGGCCCCGGAACCTTTATTTCACGCTCCCGACGTTGTCACTCCGGAGCGAAGACAGCAGTACTCGGAGTTTGATAGGCGTGAATTGTAGCCAATGAGAAAGGCAGCGTCAGAGTGGTGGCCAATAAGCGCCTAGAGGAAGTGACGATAACGGAAGTACAGGGAACGGACGGAGACGCACCCGTTTACACCGAGTCTAACCAGGTCCCTCGTGCTTGGGAGACCCGTAGGACGCAAAGATGTCGGAGCGAAAAGTTTTAAACGTAAGTACTGGGCGACTGTGCGTTTCTAGCCGGGGCGGAGTATATCGGAGCTGCGGGAGAGTCAGGGCTCGCGCGAGTTCCTCCTGAAATCTCATTCTCTCTCAACGGCCTTCCGGAAGGCGGGGCTCCAAGGCTCCGCCCAATCGCCTTCCCTGAGGGGTGGGCCTTCGCGAATCCGCCGCTTCCGGGATGGGCAGTTTATCACCTATTGGGGGCGGGACTAGGAGGACGCACCCAATCATTTAGCGCAGTTGTGTTTCACGGAGCCAACTTTCCAATGGCTGCCCACGGGGGCGGGGCTTCCTCACGACATTGCCCCGCCTGTTGCACAACGTCACAGTCAGGGGCGGTATTCTACGAAGCCCCGCCCACTGGGGGGTTCTTTACCCAATCGCGTTCCTTGGCGTAAAGTTTATGCCTGGGTCTTGGGTTCTGTAGTTGGAAGACCCCTCCTGGTTGTCCAGCCCCTGCCAAGCGGAAAGTCAGGGAAGAGCCCAAGCTCCCACCCCGGCCGCCCTGAGTCCCGTCCGTGTGTCCGGATCCTGAGTGGCGGGCCTCAGTTTCCCCTTCTGTGAAATGGGTACATTGTTCCCCGTCTCCTGGAACCTTAGCGCGCATTCCTGGGCGGGAGGGAGTTAGCTGCCCTTCGTGGTGCTGGGCGCCTAGCGGGTGCTCCGAGCATCGGTGCTGTCTTCCCCGGGCATCGGATGGGGTCTCCCCGCCCCGTCACCCGGCTGCCAGGTTCTGCCCGTGCCCGGCGCCCGCTGCTCGCTGGTACGGCGGCCTCGGGTGCGGTTTTGTGCCAAGCGCCCCGCTGGGGGTCTGGGTGCTTGGCGCCCCTGGGGCCCGGGGCGGGGTCTCCCCGCAGCGCCCTGACGCGGCCTCGCCTCTCCCCGCAGAAATACTACCCGCCCGACTTCGACCCGTCCAAGATCCCCAAGCTCAAGCTGCCCAAGGACCGGCAGTACGTGGTGCGGCTCATGGCGCCCTTCAACATGCGGTGAGCCCCCGCGCCCGCACCCCTGCGCCTGCCCCGCGCCCGCATCCCTCCACCTGCTGCGGGCCCGCATCCCTGCACCTGCCCCGCGCGCCCGCACCCCTGCACCTGCCGTGCACGCCCGCATCCCTGCACCTGCCCCGCGCGCCTGCACCCCTGCACCTGCCGCGCGCCCGCACCCCTGCACCTGCTGCGCGCTGCCCCGCATCCCTGCACCTGCCGCGCGCTGCCCCACATCCCTGCACCTGCCCCGCGCGCCCGCACCCCTGCACCTGCCGCGCGCGCCCGCACCCCTGCCCCTGCCCCGCGCGTCCCTGCGTCCTGCCCGGCCGAGGCGGCCACAGCGCCCCCGCAGACCCCGCCGGGGCCTGGAGGGGAGCGGGGTCCCCGGAGCGCCCCGAGCCCCGCAGACCCCGGACCCTCGGCCTCGCGTGGGGGGCGGGGGTCCCGCGGGGTCGGGGCCGGAGCGACCGAGCCGCCTCCCGCTCCCGCAGCTGCAAGACGTGCGGCGAGTACATCTACAAGGGCAAGAAGTTCAACGCGCGCAAGGAGACGGTGCAGAACGAGGCCTACCTGGGGCTGCCCATCTTCCGCTTCTACATCAAGTGCACGCGCTGCCTGGCCGAGATCACCTTCAAGGTGGGCGGGGCTGGCGTGGGGCGGGGCCTGGTGGGGGCGGGGGCGGGGCGGGGCCTGAGGTGGGCGGGGCCGGGGCTGCTCATCTTCCGCTTCCACATCAAGTGCACGCGCTGCCTGGCCGAGATCACCTTCAAGGTGGGCGGGCCGGCGTGGGGGCGGGGCCTGGCGGGGGCGGGGCCTGGCGGGGGCGGGGCCTAGATGGGGGAGGCTGTCCTGGGCGGGTGGGGATTGGGGGTGGGATGGGGCGGGGCTGGGGTATGGGGGCGGAGCCAGCCTGTGAGGGGTAATGGGGAGGTGCTGGGCAGGGCTGGGCTTGGGCAAGGGCGGGGCCTGGGCAGGGCTATAGCTGTGTGGGGTGGGCCTGGGTGTGGGGGCGGGGCCTGGGCAGGGCTGTAGCTGTGTGGGGTGGGCCTGGGTGTGGGGGCGGGGCCTGGGCAGGGCTGTAGCTGTGTGGGGCGGGCCTGGGGTGTGGGGGCGGGGCCTGGGCAGGGCCAGGCTGTGGGTTGGCCTGGGCGGGGGCGGAACCTGGGTGGAGCTGGAACGTGGGGGCGGGGCCGGCCTGAACGGGCGGGGCCAGGGGTGTGGGGCGGGGCCGGCCTGGGCGGGGCTTGGCCGGGTAGGGGGAGGCCGCCCCTGGGCCCTGCTTTGTCGGAAATGTCGTTTCTCTTAGAAGGCATGATTAGGTTGGATGACAGCAAGCTGAGTACGTCTCTTGAATTCTTTTATAAACCACTCAGCCACCGCCCTCCCCAGGGGTTCCAGAACATTCCCGGCCCCGCGCCCCGCGCCCCGCGCCCCGCGCCCTCCTCCCGTGCTGTGGAGCCCCCTGGGGGGGCGGCGGTCGTGCCCGCGCCTGGCTCCTGCTACCGGCCGCGTAGCGCTCCGCCGCCCGTGCGCCGGGTTCGGTCTAGCCGGTCCAGCGGGCGGACGGCGGCCGCTTTGTTCATTCCGGGCTTTGAGGCCTGCATTGCCGAGGGCACGGCGCGGGCGGGGCCCAGCCCACCGCGGAGACCCCAGTCCCGCACTGGGGCCTGGACTGAGTGCCTGGGCCCTGCGCTCCCGGGAGGCCCCGCCCGGCCGGCCCCTGCGCTCCGGGAGCCATCAGTGGACGGCAGCTCGCACTCCCTCCCCCCTCCCTCTCGCACTCCCTCCCCCCTCCCTCTCGCACTCCCTCCCCCCTCCCTCTCGCACTCACTCCCTCCCTCCCTCCCTCCCTCCCTCCCTCCCTCCCTCTCTCCCTCTCTCTCTCCCTCCCTCTGATAGCGAGGCGGTGGGCCGGGGTCGGTCTGTGCCGAGGGTGCGAGGGTGCGCAGGGCCCCGGCCCGCAGACCGACCCCGAGAGCACGGACCGTGGGGGGCGCAGGGCCCTGGCCCGCGCTGACCCGCCGCCCGCCCCCGCAGACCGACCCCGAGAACACGGACTACAGCATGGAGCACGGCGCCTCCCGCAACTTCCAGGCGGAGAAGCTGCTGGAGGAGGAGGAGCGGCGGCTGCAGCGCGAGCGGGAGGACGAGGAGCTCAACAACCCCATGAAGGTGGGGGCCCCCGGGCCCGACCTGCCACCCGCCCCCGGTCCCCGCCCCCGGACCCCGCCCCCGAGACCCCGCCCCCAGGCCCGACCTGCGACCCGCCCCCGGGCCCCGCCCCCGGACCCCGCCCCCGAGACCCCGCCCCCGGGCCCGACCTGCCACCCGCCCCGGACCTGCACACGGGACCCCGCCCCCGAGACCCCACCCCGGGCCCCGACCTGCCACCCGCCCCCGGTCCCTGCCCCCGGACCCCGCCCCCGAGACCCCGCCCCCGGGCCCCGACCTGCCACCCGCCCCCGGGCCCCGCCCTGAGACCCCGCCCCCCCGGACCCCACAGCTGAGACCCCGCCCCGGGACCTGCACACGGGACCCCGCCCCCGAGACCCCGCCCCCGGTCCCCGCCCCGAGACCCCTCAGCTGAGACCCCGCCCCCGGTCCCCGCCCCCGAGACCCCACAGCTGAGACCCCGCCCCCCAGACCTGCACACGGGACCCCGCGCAGCCTCCGCGTCCCAGCGAGGGTGGGAGCCCGGCCGCGCCTGAGCCGCCCGCCGTGGAGCCCGGGTGGGGGTGGGGGTGCGGGGGTGTGCGGGAGGGGCCCGGCCTGAGCCGCCCGCCCACGCCCGCGCCCGCCGCCAGGTGCTGGAGAACCGCACCAAGGACTCGAAGCTGGAGATGCAGGCCCTGGAGAACCTGCAGGACCTGCAGGACCTGAACCAGCGCCAGGCCTGCGTGGACTTCGAGGCCATGCTGCGCCTGCACCGCCTGTCCGAGGACGAGCGGCGGCAGCGCGAGCAGGAGGAGGACGCGCGCGAGACGGCGTGAGTGGGGGGGGCGCGCGGGACGGCGTGAGTGGGGGGGACGCGCGGGAGGGCGTGAGTGGGGGGGAGGACGCGCGGGAGGGCGTGAGTGGGGGAGGACGCGCGGGACGGCGTGAGTAGGGGGGGGAGGACGCGCAGGACGGCGTGAGTGGGGGGGAGGACGCGCGGGAGGGCGTGAGTGGGGGAGGACGCGCGGGACGGCGTGAGTAGGGGGAGGACGCGCGGGACAGCGTGAGTGGGGGGGGAGGACGCGCAGGACGGCGTGAGTGGGGGGGAGGACGCGCGGGAGGGCGTGAGTGGGGGGGGAGGACGCGCGGGACAGCGTGAGTGGGGGGGGAGGACGCGCGGGACGGCGTGAGTGGGGGGGGAGGACGCGCGGGACGGCGTGAGTGGGGGGGAGGACGCGCGGGACGGCGTGAGTGGGGGGGACGCGCGGGACGGCGTGAGTGGGGGCGGGGGACGCGCGGGACGGCGTGAGTGGGGGGGAGGACGCGCGGGACGGCGTGAGTGGGGGGGGAGGACGCGCGGGACGGCGTGAGTGGGGGGGGAGGACGCGCGGGACGGCGTGAGTGGGGGGGGAGGACGCGCGGGAGGGCGTGAGTGGGGGGGGAGGACGCGCGGGACGGCGTGAGTGGGGGGGGGAGGACGCGCGGGACGGCGTGAGGGGGGGGAGGACGCGCGGGACAGCATGAGTGGGGGGGGAGGACGCGCGGGACGGCGTGAGTGGGGGGGAGGACGCGCGGGACGGCGTGAGTGGGGGCGGGGGACGCGCGGGACGGCGTGAGTGGGCGGGGCGGGGCTCTGGTTCCCCAGCCCCGCCCCCGGCCCCTCCTCCCAGGGCCGCGTGGATGGGCAGGACTGGGGGGGGCGGCGCCGCCCTCCCCTCCCCCTCCCCCACCCGACCTGGGCCGGGCCGCGGTTCCCTCAGTGGTTGGGAGCCCCCGGTTCAGGCGGCAGTGAGCGACCCAGGGCTGTGCACCTGCCACCCGCGGGGGAGCCCCCGGCCCGCTCTAGCCCACACAGACGCCCCTCCCCCAGGGCCCTGCTGGAGGAAGCCCAGAGGCGCCGGCTGCTGGAGGACTCCGACTCGGAGGAGGACACGGCCCCCGCCCCGCCGCGGCCGGCGCCCCGGCCCAGCCCCACGGCCATCCTGGAGGAGGTGAGGGGTTATGTGGGGGCGGGGGCAGGGGCAGCCCGCCCGACCCTGAGCTCAGAGCCCAGTGTGTGACCCGGGGGTGTGGCTTGTGCCAATAAAGCTTTATTACAGCTACCCGGCCAGGGCGGGCCCTGCGGCAGCGGCAGCCTGGAAGCCCACCCCCTTTTTATTTGAGAGGCACAGTGACCCCCCCACCTGCTGGCTCCGGGCCGGCCGTGGCGGGGGCCGGGCTCCCCCGGGGCACCGAGTAGGCGCTCGGGTTGGGGGGGGCGTGGTGGGGGCGTGGCAGGGAGAGCCCGCGTGGTCACGGGAGGACCCGGCCGAGCCCCGGGCGGTGGGCAGCAGGCGAGGCGGGCGGCACCGATGGGCCACACGCGTCCGGCACCCGCAGGGCAAGAGGAAGGCGGGCGGTGGCAGCCGCAAGGCGCAGCTGTCCGGCCTGGTGGTGGTGAAGAAGCCGAGGACGGATCCCGAGGGCGGCCCCGCGGCGGGCGGCCCCGCGGCCCCCGGCCCAGGTCAGTGCCCCGGGGGAGCGCGGTGCCGCCCGCGGCCGCCAGGGGGCAGCAGAGCCTCCCGCAGGCGGGCGGAGGGGCCGGGGCTGGGGGCGCTCGGGTCCCAGGGCGCTTTGTGCACAGGCGCAGAGTTCCCGGCGTGTGGAGCTGGTGGTCTCCGTGTGCCCTCCCCGAGCCCGGGGGACAGAGGGTCAGGGTCTTAGCCCGGCGACTCGGGTGCGACCCTCACCCCCACCCGCACCTCCACTAGTTCCATAGCCAGGGCCAGGGCACCCACCCTCTGGGCCTCAGCTTCCTGTCCTGTAAAATGGGGGTGATGGGGCCCAGACCCTGGGCGGGTGGGCCTCGGCCGAGTGTCAGGCGCAGGGTGGAGCCGGGGCTGCGCGCCGCCCCCTCTGGTCGGGGGTCTCAACCCTCCCCTCTGCCCGCAGCCGCACCGGCCCCGCCCGCGCCCCGCCCCTCCTCCCTGAGCCTGCTGGGCGCCTACTCGGACAGCGAGGACAGCAGCTGAGCCCCACCCGGGACCCCGGCCCGGCTGCTGAGCGGGAAGTGTGGGTGGGCCCGGGAGCGAGCCCGCCCATCAGGTTGGCGCCACCCTGCCCCCCACAGAGCTTTCTGGAACGCATCACAGGAACCCGCCCGGCGGCCGGGCACAGTCGCTTCCGTGGGTGCCTCGCCGAGGGCCTGGCCGCTGGCCCACGGGCAGCCTTGCTCGGACCAGGGGCCAGCGGGGCCCTGCGGGGGCTGGCACGGGCGGGGGGAGGCCTGGGCCGCCGCCATCCTCGCCCGCATCCGGCAGCGGCCCCTCGGCGACCAGGGGACCCGAGGGTCAGACTCCAGCAGCGAGAACACGGAGCTCGGGGCCTCTCCTGGCGACCCCACCCCTTCTTTCCATCCGGGGGGCGGGGCCTTGAGAGGTGAGCCCCTCCCACCCTCGGCTGTGGGGCGGGGCGGGCAGTGCTGGCTTCGTTACCGTGGTTACGGCGCCCGCAGCTCCTCCCACATCCAACTGCCCGGGTTCGAGCCCCAGCTCCCCGCTGCTGCCCCTGGGAGGCAGCCCGGGGGGGCCCCGCACCCACACGGGAGACCCGGATGGAGCTCCTGGCCACTGCGGGCACCTGGGGAGGGAATCCGCGGGTCGGAGCTCTCTGTCTACCTCGCAAAAAAAAAAAAAAAGAAAAGTCATGCGCACTGTGTAAACGCTGCGAACACTTCAGAAGCAGTTTTTGCGTCCAAATAAACTTCACTTTGCACAAACTCGGGTAACGAGGGGGACCCGCGGCCGCTGTGTCAAATGCGGGAGGGCGGGTAGGAGAGGCAGTGCCTGCAGCGCCAAGCCGGGGCCTGGGGCTCCATCCGGGTCTCCCGTGGGGGACAGGGGCGGGGCACTGGGGCCCCCCAGGCGCCGGAGGCGGGGCCACAGCGCCCCCCCCCAGCCTGGTTCCCTGAAGCCAGCAGAGGGGGCAGCATGGGTGCGGGGGGCCTCCACCAGCGGTGTCCCCGGGAGGCGTGTGGGGTATGAGCCCCCCAGGCCTGACAGCGGGGAGGGGGAGCCCCCAGAGGTGCTGGCCGGCACGGTCCGGGGCAGGGGTGTGCGCGTGCTCGGCGCCGGCATCTCCCGGGAGATCAGAACTCAGTCTTTGCCGGCGCCGCAGGCGGAGGATTAGCCTAGTGAGCTGCGGCGCCGGCACCCCGGGTTCTAGTCCCAGTCGGGTGCCGGATTCTGTCCCGGTTGCCCCTCTTCCAGGCCAGCTCTCTGCTGTGGCCCGGGAGTGCAGTGGAGGATGGCCCAGGTGCTTGGGCCCTGCACCCCATGGGAGACCAGGAGAAGCACCTGGCTCCTGCCATCGGATCAGCGCAGCGCCGGCCGCGGCGGCCATTGGAGGGTGAACCAACGGCAAAGGAAGACCTTTCTTTCTGTCTCTCTTTCTCACTATCCACTCTGCCTGTCAAAAACAAAAACACAAAACTCAGTCTGTCCTGGCCCCAGCTCCCTTCTGGGGGTTCCTGGAGCTGAGGAGGGAGCCTGCCCCTCCCCCAGCCTGCCGCCGCCCCCCCCCCCCCCAGCTGTCAGGCCTCATCCAGGAGCGCCTCCATCAGCTCCCCTGGGCCGCCCAGCTGCGAGCTCATCTGTGGTGGGGGAGGGTTGGGGGTGGCCCCTCTCGCAGCCCCCACTTCTCACAAAGGAGAAAAGCCCCTCCCACACGCCTACCCCGGCCCAGGCACCTGCCCCTCTGACAGATGGGGGGCTGCCTGGTGAGCGAGGCAGGACCTGGGTTCCAAGGCTCCACCCACCTGGGGTCACCACCCTCCCCGCACCTCCCCGTCAGACTAGGGGCCCCTAAAACAGATGTATGTCTCCTCCATTAGACTGGGGGCTCTTGAAGTTTGGAATGTGCCTCCCCCGTCACCCTGGGACCCTGGAAGTTAGAGCTGTGCCTCCTCCGTTAGACTGGGAGCCCTGGCAGCAGGCATGGTCACCTCCATCAGACGGGGCTCTTAGGACAGGATCACGCCTCCTGTGTTAGGCAGGGGGTCCCTGGAGGTCCCCTCATGTCCCCTTCCTCAGATTGCGAGCTCCAGGGGGCAAGAACACGGCTCTGCCATCAGACTGTCCCTTTAACAAGGGGGTGGGGTCTGCCCAGCGGGTGATGGGCCACCACCTCTGTCCTGGCCGTCCTGGTGCCTCTGCTGCCACCGGGGCCCCAGGACAGAGAGCGGGCGCAGCCCCAGCCAGGGACCCCCGCCCTGGGGCAGACCCCAAGAGCTGCCCCTGCCTGTCCTGTACCCTCCGGCGCCCCCTCGCCCACCGGAGGCGCCAGAGGTCACGCGCGGACTCCGGGGACCTCCGCCCGCGCCTGTGGCCGACCCTCCCCCACCGCTCCCCGCGCCGCTGGGCTCGGCGGGGGCGCCCCGCAAAGTCAAACGGCGTTTGATTCCGCCCGCGGGCACCTGATTGCCATTCTTGCCGCGCGCGCGGCGGCTCCGGCGCGTTCAAATATTTATACCGCCGGCGCGCGCACCCACCCCCGCACACGACGGGCACCTGCCAGCTCCTGGGGGTCCCCGGGCACCGCGGGCCTCAGACGCGGCGGGACCCCTGCTGGTCGGCCGGGGCCTCAGTCTCCCCACCCGGGAAGTGGGGCCAGCGGCGGGGGGCTGCTTCCACCGGAGACCCCAGGGACAAATGAGCTGCTGATGGAGATGGCTCCTAGTGGGGCCGGCCTCGCTCTGTGCCTCAGTGTACCGCTCCGTGAAGTGGGGGGCCCACTCGCTCCCCGAAGCTCTGCCCTGGGCCCCCCCCATTCTGCCCTCTCCCTGTCCTCTTGGGGACGGGGATGCTGGCCCCTCACCCCCCACCCCTCCCTTCTGTAGCACCAGTCATTAGAGGAATTAGGCAAAGATCTGGCTTTCCCGGCACTGGCCGGCAGCCCCCTGCCCTCTGCAGGCCCCCCAGACCGCGTCCCCTGAGGGTCCCCGAGCAGCTGCAGCCAGGGCGCGCGGGACCCCCCTCCCCCAGCAGCCACAAAGGGACAGATGCACAGATACCATCTCAGGCGCCCGGGCCAGCTGCCCGCCCCTCCCCCACGGCGCCGCGAGCCCGCCCCGGGGCTGAGAGCAGGCCAGTGTTAGCCGTGACCCTGCCTGCGGCCATTGCCACACTGGGCAGTGCGCCGCCGACAGCGGTCGCTCTCGCCCCCTCTGCTGGTCAGTCGCACCCCTTCTCCCGGTCAAGTCCAGCCCCCCACCCCCATTTCCCAGCCCCTCTCCCCCTCCCTTCCCTGCGCCTCCGGCGCTGCGAGCTGGACCAGCCCCGGCGATCCCACTCCCGCGCTGCGCGCGCGTTCCGACCCGGCTCGGTCCTCCGGGTCGGCGGCCGCGCCCCCCGCCCCCGCCGCTCGGCGGGCAGCCCCTCCCTCCCGGAGCAGCTGAAGGTCTCCGTCACCTCCGAGGGGGCGAGCGGGGGAGGGGAAGGCGGGAGAGGCCGCCGAAGCGGAGGTGGGGGGCCGCCTGCGCGCCCCCTCCCCAAAGCGCCCCCTCCGGAGGCGCGCCGGCGGCGGCCGACAGCGGGCCGGGGGATTGGACGAGGGTTTTTATTTTCCTTTGTGCCGGCGGCCGGGCCGGGGGTCGCGGGCCTGGGGCTCCCCTAGGCGCGGAGAGCCGCGCCACAAAGGATGCGCCCCGCCGGGGTCACGGTCCCCGCGGCCCAACTTTGCGCGCCGCGCCCGCGCCCTGGGGGAGCCCGGCGGCGGCGCTGAGACCCCGGGCGTCCCGCGGCGGCGTTGTCCCCTACCCCGGAGCCCGGAGCTTCCCGGAGGCGCCGGGAGCCCGTGCTGCCCGCGGAAAGTCCGCAGGACCCGCGCCTGCCCGCAACCCCGCGGCCCTGTCGGAGCCAGGCTAAGGTGGGCTTCCTCCCCGCGCCCCTCTGCACCCCCTTCCTCTCCCACTCACACCTTCCCTGCCCTCAGCCAGCTGAGCCCAGCCCAAGGGCGCACCTGACCCTCTCCCCTCCCCTCCTCTCCCTCCTCCCTCCCCTCCTCCCCCTCCTCCTCTTCCTCCTCGTCCTCCCCTCCTCCCCCTCCTCCTCCTCTTCCTCCCCCTCCTCCTCCTCTTCTCCCTCCTCCTCTTCTTCCTCCACCTCCTCCTCTTCCTCCTCCCCTTCTCCTCCTCCCCTCCTCCTCCCTCCTCCTCTTCTTCCTCCCCCTCCTCCTCTTCCTCCTCCCCTCCTCCTCCTCTTCCTCCTCCCCCTCCTCCTCTTCCTCCTCCTCTTCCTCCTCGTCCTCCTCTTCTCCCTCCTCCCCCCTCTTCCCCCTCCCCCTCCTCTTTCTCCTCCCCCTCCTCCTCTTCTTCCTCCAACCCTTTCCTCCTCCTCCCCCTCCTCCTCCTCCCCTCCTCCTCTTCCTCCTCCCCCTCGTCCTCCTCTTCCTCCGCCTCCTCCTCCTCTTCTCTCTCCTCCTCTTTCTCCTCGTCCTCCTCACCTCCTCCTCCCCACTCTTCCTCCTCCCCCTCCTCCTCCTCTTCCTCCTCCTCCTCCTCTTCTCCCTCCTCCTCTTCTTCCTCCACCTCCTCCTCCTCTTCCTCCTCCCCTTCTCCTCCTCCCCTCCTCCTCCTCCCCTCCTCTTCCCCTCCTCCTCCCCTCCTCCTCCTCTTCCTCCTCATCCTCCTCTTCTCCCTCCTCCCCCCTCTTCTCCTCTTCTTTCTCCCTCCTCTTCCTCCTCCTTCCCCTCCTCCTCCCCTCCTCCTTCCCCTCCTCCTCTTCTCCCCTCCTCCCCTTCCTCCCCCTCCTCCTTCTTCCCTTCCTCCTCCCCTCCTCCCCTTCCTCCCCCTCCCCCTCCTCCTCTTCCTCCTCCCTCTCTTCCCCATCCCCCTCTTCCTCCTCACCTCCTCCTCCCCTCCTCCTCTTCCTCCCCCTCTCCTCCCCCTCCTCCCCCTCCTCCTCCCTCTTCTCCCTCCTCCCCCGCCTCCTCCTCTTCCTCCTCCCCCTCCTCTTCCTCCTCCCCCTCATCCCCCTCCTCTCCTCCTCCTCCTCTTGCCCCCCCTTCTCCCCCCTCCTCCTCTGCTCCCCCCTCTTCCCCCTCCTCCTCCCCCTCCTCCTCCTCCTCTTCTGCTCCCCCTCCTCCTCGTCCTCCTCCTCCTCCCTCCTCCCCCTCCTCTCCTCCTCCTCTTCTTGCTCCCCCTCCCCCTCCTCCCCCTCCCTCTCCTCTTCCCCTCCTCCCCTCCTCCTCTTCTGTTCCCCCTCCTCCTTGTCCTCCTCCATCCTCCCCTCCTCCCCCTCCTCCTCCTCTTCCTCTCCCTCTTTCTCCTCCCCCTCCTCCTCCCCGCCCTGGGAAGTGGACCCAGGAAACACCCGTGGTCCCCCTGCAGCGCCCCCATGGCCAAGTGGCTCAGGGACTACCTGAGCCTGGGGGCCGGAGGCCCCCGCCGCAGCCGCCCAGCCCCGACTACGCGGAGAGCGAGGCGCTGAGGGCCTACCGCCAGCAGCGGGACCTGGACTTCGAGGACCCCTATGAGGACGCCGCCGGGAGCCGCGCGGAGCCGGACCCTGCCGGCCTCAGCGAGGCCAAGTGCAACTCCCCCAAGCACCGGCTCATCAAGGTGGAGGCGGCCGACATGGCCAGGGCCAAGGCCTTGCTGGGCAGCCCCGAGGAGGAGGTGCGTGGCCGGGGGGGGTGGGGGCGGGGGCCGGGGCCAAGCTGTGGCCCCAGATCTGGGCGTGGAGGCGTCCGGTGTTTGTGAGACCCTGGGGCTGGGCCCCCCCCGCCTGGTGGCACCGCGGAACCCCCCCCCCCCCCCGCTTCCTCGGGGCACCACGCAGGCCCTCAGTTCCCAGCAGGTGCACCTAAGCTGCCTAGGACAGAGGGGCACCCGGGAAACGGATTACTGACGGGTGTCTGTGCCGGGCGCCCCTGCCTGCCCACAGGCGAAGCCGTGTCCCATGGGCCAAGGGTGTGAGATCAGCCAGGCCGACCCAGGCCCGGTGGCTCCGCCTCCTTCTCTCCGCAGCCGGAAGCCGACACTGAGTACTCAGACCCCTTCGACGCTCAGCCTCACCCGCCACCCCCGGACGACGGCTACATGGAGCCCTACGATGCCCAGCGGGTGGCCAGCGGTGAGCAGGCAGCGCACGGGGGCGGCGAGGGCGTCCCGCGGGGGACGGGGGAGGTGACGGTGTCCCTGGCCTCCCAGATGTGCCGAGCAGGGCGGTGCAGCTGTACGACACTCCCTACGAAGAAGACGGGGATGGAGAAGCGGGGGACGGGCCCGCGGCCGAGCAGAAGCCCGGGCAGAGCCGGCTGCCCCAGGAGGACGAGCGGCCGGCCGACGAGTACGACCAGCCGTGGGAGTGGAAGAAAGGCCACATCTCCAGGGCGTTCGCAGGTGCCCTGCGCCCCGGGCGCTGACCCCCGAGGGCCCCCTGCTGGGTCCCCTGTTTTGACCTCCAGAGTAGCCCCCAATCGCCAGCCACTTGTGTTAATTCTTGCTAGAGTGTGAGTGACCGATGGCCAGGAAGACTTTCTCAGCGGAGAACTCTGCCCACGTGGTGCAGGGAGAGGTCGCCCCGGACTGGGCTGGCGCCGCTGGACCTCCCTGAGTCTTGGTCTCGCCTGTGACACTGGACTCTCAGGGTGGGGCCCGCGGTGGAAACTCACTCCACCCCTCTAGCCACGCCCCCTGCCCTCTGATTTGCGGCGCTGCCACGCCCCTTCCGTGGCCACGCCCCTTCTTCTGGAAGCCAATCCTGTCCCAGCCTTAGACTAGCTCCTCCTCATCTAGGCTGTAATAGGTTGACTCTAGCTGGTACCGCCCTCCTGCTGAAATCCCATTGGCTGGTCTGCCCCGCCCCCATGAGGGAGGGCTGTTTTAACTCTTCCCTGACTGACCTTCCCTCCCCTCCGCGCCCCCAGTGCAGTTCGACAGCCCCGAGTGGGAGCTGACAGCAGGCGCGGCCAAGGAGCTGCGCAGACCCCCGCCCAGAAGCCCCCAGCCCGCAGAGCGCGTGGACCCGGCCGTGCCCCTGGAGAGGCAGCCGTGAGTGCGGACGCTGGAGCTGCAGGGGCGGGCTCACGCACTCCCCTCACCCACTTCTCCAAGCGGAAGCTTGTGTCTCGCTCTGGTGTCGGGTGCTGGGTTCGAATCCCACCTCCGCAGGGCCGGGCTCCAGCTCTGGGAACGTGGGGGCGGGGTGCTGGGGCGGGCACCCTGAGCTGGGTGCAGGGGCACCTGCCGCCCGCAGCCTGGGAGCTCCCAGCGCCCCGGGCCCGCGGCAGCCATCGGCGAGGCGGCGCGAGCTGACGCCGAGGCCGGGGCGCCAAGTTCCTTCCCTGGGCGATGCCCCCCCCAGCCCAGGCAGGTGCTCCTGGGGTGTCGCAGGGGTCTGCGCCTGCCGCGCCTGGCCACGCCCCCAGGATGCGCCCCGGGGCGGGGGACCTTCCTGAGTCACCGCCCCCGACGTCCCAGGTGGTTTCACGGCCCCCTGAGCCGGTCGGATGCCGAGACCCGCCTGTCGCTCTGTAAGGAAGGCAGCTACCTCGTGCGGCTCAGCGAGACCAGCCCCCAGGACTGCTCGCTGTCCCTGAGGTGAGGCTGCCGGCCAGGGCGTCCTGGTCACTGGGCGGGGGCAGGGGGCGTGGCCCCAGCAGCCCAGTGGGCAGGGTTTTCCAGGCTGGGGGCGGGGCTTCGGGGCTGGTGGGCGGGGGTCTCAAGAGCTGGGTGAGAGTGAGCCCCCCGACACACACCAGGAAGCCCGACAGGAGATGGGGACCTTGCATGAGGCGTCCCAGGTCTCCGCCGAAAGTGCAAGGACGTGGCCGGGCGTCCAGCCTGGGGCCAGGGTCCCCGCGTGGCTCTGGCGCGGGGGAGGGAGTTTGAGACCCTGGCCCCGTGCCGCTGTGTCCGGCTCCCCGTCGCTCCCGGGCTGGTGCTGGCGGCACCGGGAGGGTGGCTTTGGAGGCAGGCTCGGGTCTGGACGCTGCTCCCTTCTGGCTGGGCGGCCATGGCGGTGAGAACAGCGCCTGGGAGGCCGGGAGGGCGACCTGGGGGGGGTCGAGCCTGGGGGTGTCCGGGGTGAGCCAGGAGGGGCCCTGGGAGCTTCCACGAGCGCCCGCCGCAGCCGGTGTTGGCGTTCGCGAGTGAGCTGGGGGCTCGCACCGCAGTGGAACCCGGGGCGCAGGGCGTGGGGGCGTGGCCCCAGGCGGGGGGCGTGGCCTCGGGCGCGCGCGGCGGGGGGGCTCAGCACCGCCCTCCACCCCGCCCCAGGAGCAGCCAGGGTTTTCTGCACCTGAAGTTCGCGCGGACCCGAGACAACCAGTTCGTGCTGGGCCAGCACAGTGGTGCCTTCGCCAGCGTCCCCGAGCTGGTCCTGAGGTACAGCTCGCGTCCGCTGCCCGTGCAGGGCGCCGAGCACCTGGCCCTGTTGTACCCGGTGGCCACACAGACCCCCTGAGGGGGCCCCCAGCCCCTGCCCGAGGCCGCGGGGCCCAGCAGCCCGGGGGCCGGAGCGGGCGAGGACGGACGGACACAGGGACGGACTCGCTGCCCGCCTGGGGCCAAGCCACCTGGTCTGCCTGGCCCTGGGATCCGGGGCCGCGGCCTCCCCCAGCCGGGAAAATAAATCCGTTGTCTCCGTGTGCCGCCTCCTCTCTGTCCGTGAAATGGCCCGAGAGTGTCCGGCCGGGCCCTGGTCCCGGATGCCCCTGGCTCCTGGGGTCACTTGGCGACACTGAGACCTCTGGGGGGGCTGGGGGGCGGGAACAAGGGGCGTCTCCAGCCTCTGTGTTTTGGGGAGGCGGGGCGGGGGTGGGACCTGGACCTGCAGACGCCTGCGAAATGGAGGAGGGCGGGGCGGGGGCTCCTCGCCGGCCCCACCCCCGCATGCCCACAGCGCAGCCCGAGCCGCAGAAGGACATCTGTCCCCATGGAAACAGCCGCGTGGGGGAGGGGAGCCAGGCCAGCTGGTGTCACCACAAGGTGACAGGGAACCTTGGGAAATGGTGAAGCCAGAGCTGACCTCTGCCTGCCCCACCCACCCTGCAGGCCTGACCCCGGGGGGGGGGGCAGTGGGCCCCTCCAGCCATGCCCGCGGGTGTGGGGGCCCCAGGTGCGCTCTCAGCTCTGCTGTCCCCTCCGTCCTCCCCGCCCCCTGCTCTCACTGTGATGGCGGCTCGGCGCTTGTGGCATGGGGCCGCGGGATCCGGGCAGTGGGGTCCCCTGTGGGTCTCCCCGAATTTCTGGCGCCTTTTCTGACTTCTGCAGAACTTGTGGTCTGGGCCACGCAGAGGGGCCTGGGTCATCCGAGACCCTGCGCATGGGGACCGGAAGGCTGGGAGAGGGCCTGGGTCATCCGAGACCCTGCGCATGGGGACCGGAAGGCTGGGCCTGGGGACAGGTGTTGGGCTGGGGAACCACTCTGGTCCTCCCTGGGGGCCCCTGCGCTCGGTACGGGACATTGCAGTAGTTTCCTGGGGGTGTGTGGTGTGGATCCAGGGGGAACCTCTCAGGGCTCGGTCTCTGTTCATGAAGAGCCTGCGTGCAGGGGCCGCCGTCTCCAGCCCCCGCCCCCCAGCTCCGCAGCCCACCGGCCTCCCCCACGGCCAGGTTTGGGGCGGGGGTCGGCGATTCCTGCAGTGCGAGCCTCGGCCACACGGGGCGCGCGCGGGAAGCCGTCCGTCCTCTGCGCGGCGACCTGGGGCCTTTGGCCACCACCGCAGGACCCCCGCGCCTAGGGGTCCGCGACCACGTCCCCCGCCCCCTGCAGCCTGGAAAGGAGTCCCCGGGGGGCGGGGGCAGGACACGCGGACGGGGCAAGCTGGGGGTCCCGTCTGTTGGGGGGCAGAGAAAAATCCGTCTCGGGCAGGTGCGCGCCCAGCGGTGCCCGGGCTGGTGTCCGCTTGGGACCCGATTCCTCTTTGGAAAAACGCGGCTCATCGTTCCTGTCCTGGGTGGTTGTGGGTAACCGCCAAGGGGTGCGCTCATCACGAGCCCAGGCATAGCCCTCAAGGACCCCAGCACCACCGCCGGGGGCTCCATCACCCCCAGGCACACGCTCCGCCCCGCCATCCCGTAATAAGCATCCCCATTTTCCGCCAACCTCATCGTCCCCTCTGCCACCTCCATCGCCCCGGGCCACAAACCTCGACCTCCCTAGGAGCCCCCGAGTGAGGGTGGAACCCTCATACCCCTGGCTCCCTGGGCTCGGAGCCCCCCCCCTCCGGCCAAGTCCACTGACAGACGGGGGCCGTCGGCCCCCAGGAGCTGACCTCAGGTCCCCCTGTGTCAGGAAACAAGCCCCCCTCCCCCCAGCCGGAACGCCCCAGCCTTGCCCAGAGAAAGCACCCATTCCGAGCGCTAACTGCCTCCCGGGTGCTGCTGGTCTAAGCGCTCAGCTGGCGAGGGGACCCCAGCAGCGGGCGCCCCCAGGCCCCCTCCGGCAGCTGAGCGCGGAGCTGGACCCGCGCCCCGCCGCTGCTAACTGCTAATTGGCCCCCTGGTCCCTGCAGGGCGGGAGCCCAGCTGCAGAGGGCTGGCACCGGAGTCCCCAGCTGCCAGAGGGGGGCTGGGCGCTGCCTGCGCCGGGGGCCTGGGGGTCTCCCGCGTGCACCGGGGGCGGGGTCAGGACGCAGCCGGAGACGGCCCTGTCTCGGCCTCGGCGTTCCCATCCGTAAAACGGGGCAGCTGGAAATTGCCGCCTGGCTCCGCGGGCCAACGGCTTTGCATTCTAGAATATTCCGAGTCTCCTGCCCTCACGGCTCTGAGGTTGCAGCGCTGAGTCTATTGAAGATTCTGCCATCCCAGGCTTCTAGAACTGTCCGTCCTTCGCTCTGCTTCTTCCACCCGCTGGGCCACTCCCCAAATGCCCACAGCAGCCAGCGCTGGGCCAGGCTGAGGTCGGGAGCCGGGAGCTCCATCCGGGTCTCCCCACGCGGGTTCCAGGGAGCCAGGAGCTCCATCCGGGTCTCCCACGCGGGTTCCAGGGAGCCAGGAGCTCCATCCGGGTCTCCCACGCGGGTGCAGGGGCCCAAGGACTTGAGCCGTCCTCCACTGCTGTCCCAGCCCACAGCAGGGAGCTGGATGGGAAGTGGAGCAGCCGGGACTCGAACCTGCACCCACGTGGGATGCCGGCCCTGCAGGCGGCGGCTTTACCCGCTCCGCCACAGCGCTGGTCCCTGGCTAATGCACCAGGGACAGCAACAGAAAATGGTCCAGGTGCCCGGGCCCTGCACCGTGTGGGAGACCCGGGTGGAGCTCCTGTGTGACCCAGCTCTGCCCATTGCAGCCATCTGGGGAGTGGATGGAAGACCTCTCTCCCTCCCTCCCTCTCTCTCTCCCTCCCTCTCCCTCCCCTCCTCTCCCTCCCCCTCTCCCTCTCTCTCTCCCTCCCTCTCTCCCTCTCCCTCTCTCTCCCTCCTCCCTCTCCCTCCCTCTCCCTCTCTCTCCCTCTACCTCCCTCTCCCTCTCCCTCTCTCTCTCTCCCTCTCCCTCCCTCCCTCTCTCTCCACCTCTCTCCCTCTCTCCCCCTCTCTCCTCTCTCTCTCCTCTCTCCCCCTTCCTCTCCCTCCCTCTCCCCTCTCTCTCTCCCTCCCTCTCCCTCTCTCTCTCCCTCCTCCTCCCTCTCTCTCCTCTCCTCCCTCCTCTCCCTCTCTCTCCCTCCCCTCCCTCTCCCTCCCTCCCTCTCTCTCCCTCTCTCTCTCTCCTCTCTCTCCCTCTCCTCCCTCTCTCTCTCTCCCTCCCTCTCCCCCTCTCTCTCTCCCTCTCTCTCCCTCTCTCCCCTCTCTCTCTCTCCCTCCCTCTCCCTCTCTCTCCCTCCCTCTCTCTCCCTCTCTCCCCCTCCCTCTCTCTCCCTCTCTCCCCCTCCCTCTCCCTCCCTCTCTCTCTCCCTCTTTCTCCCTCTCTCTCCCTCCCTCCCTCTCTCTCTCTCCCTCCCTCCCTCCCTCCCTCTCTCTCCCTCTCTCTCCCTCCCTCCCTCTCTCTCTCTCCCTCCCTCCCTCTCTCTCTCCCTCTCTCTCTCTCTCCCTCCCTCTCTCTCCCTCCCTCCCTCCCTCCCTCTAACTCTGCCTTTCAAATTAAATATTTTTAATTATATATTTATTTTGAAAGGCAGACGGAGATTGCACATCCACTGGCTCACCCTCCCCCAGATGCCGGCAGTCGTCGGGATTCAGCCGGGCTGAAGCCGGGAGCCAGGAGCTCCGTCCAGGCCTCCCGCGTGGGTGCAGGCCCCCAGTACACGAGAGGTCCAGTTTCTGGCGTTTGAGGTGCAAGTCAGAGAGGCTGAGATCCAGGCAAAGCACAGGAGGTGCAAAGGGCCGGAGGTGGGTGGCATGGGGGAGGGGAGAGGGCGCAGAGCAGAGAGTGGGGTCCTAGGGACCGAGGGGCCGGGTTCAGCGGGGCTGGCGGGGGTGGGGGGTCTCCCCCAGTTCTGAGTGTGTTCTAGCCTGGCAGGAGAGCTTCTGGAAGAGATACTAGAGCCTGGGGGCTTTGAGGGATGTGTAGGAGTTCAGTAGACACGTAGCTGGGGGAACGAGGCTCTGGAGGCTCGGGTAAAGGCCTTGCTCTGCAATGAGCGGTCACTCACTGGATGGACAGGGGTGGGGCGGGGTGGGTCTGAGTAGCAGAGAGGTGAACGGGCGGGGAGACCGAGGCTCGGATGGACCGGAGCCTGAGGCCCCACGACAGGCTCCGGGCTCTCGGCCGCCCGCCCATCACCACCCGCGGTCGCCCGCAGCGCCCCAGGCCCGGGGGGCGGTGCTCCGGCCCGCGCGGCGCGGACTACATCTCCCAGGAGGCCGCGGCGCGCGCGCCTGCGCAGTGCGCGCGGTGATGGAGCGCTGACCGGCGGCGGCGGCGGCGGCGGCGGCGAGGGCCAGGCGGGCCATTGGCTCCCAGCCGCGGCCCAGGCAGCTTTGGGGACTGAACGAGCGCGCGGGGCCCCGCGGGCCGGGCCGGGGTGACCCAGGCTGCAGCCATGGAGGACCAGAGGGTAGGACGGGGCGGGGCGGGGCGGGGCCCGCGGGGGGGTGGGCGCGGGCCGGGGGCCAGGTGATGCCGCAGCGTGCGCCCCACCCCCGCCCAGCTGTGCCGCAGCCGCGCCGCAGCCCCGCCTGAGCCGGGGCTCCCCACTCCGGGGCGCTGCCCCCCCCCGACTCCATGCTCGTGGGCTGGGGCCAGGTGCGTCCCCTCCGTGCCCCCCACTGCGCCCAGGTCCTGGTCCCAGCCAGACCGCTTCCCCCACGCCCTCCACCGCGGCCATGGCTGGCCGGCTCCTGGTGCTGACCCCGCCGAGGGGCCCCGTGGGGAGCCTGCGTGGGAGCCGGAGCCCGGAGCACCACGCGGCCTCCGCGCCCGCGCCCTCCTGCCCAGCATCCCCGCCGCCCCCGACTCACCTGGGCTTCCCGACTTCGCCTCTTCCCGCCCCACCTCTCCCGCCTGGCCCCCTCCTCCGGGGTCCCAGGCTATCCCACTTTGCCCAGGCTAGCCCATTTCACCGCAGGCATCTTGTTCCTCCGGGCTCCTCCCACCTTAACGATGTAGACCCCGCGCTGGGCGCCCGGGCAGGTGGCGGGCGTTCAGGCCCGGCCTCTGCCGTGTGCAGGGTCTCCCCGAGCCTCGGTGTCCGCCTCTGTGAAATGGGCTCGCTCGCAGGGCCTCCCCGGAGCGGCGAGCCAGGGGCTTCGCGCAGGGCCCGGGGCTGGAGTCTGCCGGCTGGGCTGGGGTGGGCGAGTCCCGTCGGGGCCCCCGGCGGTCCTGACCGGCTGGCCGGCCTCTGGGTGGGGGGGGGGGCGCAGGAGGCGCTGCGGAAGATCATCACGACGCTGGCCGTGAAAAACGAGGAGATCCAGAGCTTCATCTACGCCCTCAAACAGATGTTGCTGAACGTGGAGGTGAGGCGGGGCGGGCGCGGGGCCGTGGGGGGCTGCCGGGCGCCTGGCCGCCGCGCGCGCCCTCAGCGTCGCCCCGCGCACGCAGGCGAACTCGGCCAAGGTGCAGGAGGACTTGGAGGCGGAGTTCCAGTCCCTGTTCTCGCTGCTGGAGGAGCTGAAGGAGGGCATGCTCATGAAAATCAAGCAGGACCGCGCCAGCCGCACCTACGAGCTGCAGGTGCGTGCGTGCGTGCGTGCGTGCGTGGGGGGCGTGGCGCGGCGTCGCTCCGCGCGCCCCTCCCTGGCCGCGGCCCCTCCCTCTGCACCCCAGCCGCCCCGGCCCCCCCCCCCGAGTCTGGCGCCCTCCCCTCCCCCTGGTGCCCCGACTTCGCAGTTCTTCCCACGCGCGGTTGGCTCTGACGCCTCCCGTGGCTCCCATGGGCCCTTAGCTGCCAAGCTGGGGTCCCTGAGCAGTGCCCAGCCCCCCCCCAACTTCCCAACAGCTCAGATTCCCGGGCCCCCCGGGGAGCAGGCGCCCCGGGCTCAGGTGTAGCGGCACAGGTGGACCTTTAAGGGAGGTGTCTGATTGGCTGCCAGGAGCCAGGCCAGCTGGGTCCCGCCTCCGTGCAAGGCCAGCAGGTGCAGCAGCCTCCTGGTGGGGCGCCCTGGGGGTGGGGTCGGGGGAGGCGGCTCCTCCTCCGCGGGTGACCGGCGCGCGCTACCACAGAACCAGCTCGCAGCCTGCACGCGCGCGCTGGAGAGCTCGGAGGAGCTGCTGGAGACGGCGCACCAGACGCTGCAGGCCGCCGACAGCCCGGACTTCCCCCAGGTGCGTGCCGCCGCCTACCGCCTGAGCGTCCCACGTGGGCGCCGGGTCGAGTCCCGGCTGCTCCGCTTCCCGTCCAGCTCCCTGCTGACGCGCCTGGGAAAGCAGAGGAGGACGGCCCAAGTGCTTGGGCCCTGCACCTGCCCGAATCTGGCCATTGTGGCCATCTGGGAGTGAACCAGCAGGCGGGCGACCTCTCTCTTTGTAACTCTGCCTTTCAAATTAAATGACTTTTAAAAAATTATTTTAAAGGGCAGACGGACAGAGAGAGAGAGGGATTGCCCGTGCACCTGCTCACTCCCCCGAATGCCGGCAGTCGTCGGGGTTCGGCCGGGCTGAAGCCGGGAGCCAGGAGCTCCATCCGGGTCCCCCACGTGGGTGGCAGGGCCCCGCGTGCTTGCGCCCGCACTGCGCCGGCCAGGGTGCGCCGTGGCAGGAGGAAGTGCCGGGCACTGGGGCGGGCTTTGCCATCCGGTCCCTGCGGGCACAGCCCCGGCGCGGCGTGCGCCCCCTGCTGGCTGCCGTGTGCGGCCTCCGTCTTGCTGTCTGTGCAATGGTCTCTCTCACAGCTGACGCAGCCTCCGACTTTCCTCCCATCCCCGTCTCTAGGCTGCCAAGCAGATCAAAGACGGGTAAGACGCCGGGGTCTGCTGCTGGAGCGGCGGTGGGGCCGCGGGGCGGGGTCCCGCCCGCCTCGGCCACCGCTCCCGCCTCCCTCCCGCAGGGTCACCATGGCCCCTGCCTTCCGCCTGTCCCTGAAAGCCAAAGCCAGCGACAACATGAGCCACCTCATGGTGGACTTCGCCCAGGAGCGGGCAGATTCTGCAGGCTCTCAAGTTCCTGCCCGGTGAGGGGGTGCTGGGGGCCGGGACGGCGGGGACCCTGAGGAGGGGCTGAACCCCAGAAAGGCCCTGCCCACCTTGGGATGCGGCCAGAGGAGGCCCGCCCCGAGGGTGGATCCCTGAGAGGCCCCACCCACACTGGGTGCGGACCTGAGGAGGCCCCACCCACATTGGGTGCGGACCTGAGGAGGCCCCGCCCCTGGAGGGTGGATCCCTGGGAAGGCTCCACCCATATGAGGTGCAGCCCTGTGAACATCCTATTGGGGATGACTCCTGAGAAAGCCCCGCCCCACATGGGGTGGAGCCCTGTGAAGACCCTCCTCACCTGGGGGTGGATCCCTGAGAAGGCCCCACCTCTGTGAGGGTGGGGCTTGACCAGTGGGTGGAGACCCAAGGAGGCCCCGCCCACTCAGCCATAAAACTGGGAAAGCCCTGCCTCCCTCGCCGCCCACCCCTTCCCGGAGGCCCAGCCCCCTCCCCAGGCCCGGGCTGGGGGCGTGGCGGGGCTGCCGCCTGCCCCGACGCCCGGAGCCTGAACCGGCTCTCCCCCGGGGCCGCGCAGTGCCCAGCGCGCCGGTCATCGACCTGGCCGAGTCCCTCGTGGCCGACAACTGCGTGACCCTGGTGTGGCACGTGCCGGATGAGGACAGCAAGATCGACCACTACGTGCTGGAGTACCGGCGGACCAACTTCGAGGGCCCGCCGCGCCTCAAGGAGGACCAGCCCTGGATGGTGATCGAGGGCGTGCGGCAGGACGGAGTACACCCTGACCGGTGAGCCCCGCCGCCCGCCGCCCGCCGGCTGGGGCGTTGGCAGGAGCGCAGCCTTGGGGGGTCCCTGCGGGTCGGGGGGACCCCGGTGGGCGGGAGGCCGGCGCAGGCGCTAACCGCCCCTTTGGCAGCTGAGCGGCTGTAATTACCCCGCAGGGCTAATGAGGAGCCCGCTAATTGCCGGGGGAGCCGCCAGCCCCGCTCCGCGCTCAGCCCACGCCCGCCTCCGGGCTCGCCGCCTGCTTTGCCTGGCTGTCGCTTCTCATTAGGACATAATTAGAGACGCGCGGGAAGCTGCAGAAATAAATCGACATCGCGCCAAGGAGGAGCCCGGTCCCCTGCCCCGAACTTTTCCCTCCGCCCTCTGCCGCCTCGTTCCTGGGCTTGGAGGGGTTCCGGCTTAGGCGCCTCCTTGCATCTGAGCTGCCTGTGAACCCTGCTCTGTGTGGGCCCAGAGCCTTAGCCCCCGGGTGCTGCTCGCACCCCACGGGATGCCGAGAGAGAGAGAGAGAGAGAGAAAGAGAGAAGGAGGAGGTAGTCTGGGTGGGCTGCCTGCAGGAGGTGGCCGCCTGGCCAAGGCTTGCGAGAGAAGTTTCCAGAGTGTGTTGGAGGGCTGAGACTGTCTGAGGCTGGTTAGCAGATTGAGCTCCATCTGGGAGACATTGGAGAGAGCAGCCTGGATCCTGAGGGCTTAGCCACGAGGGTCTCAGGGCAGGGAGTGCCGACTTCCCTTGGGATGTCTGCAGAGTGGACGTTGGGGGCAGCCGGGCCCTGGGTGCCACGAGAGGGCAGAGCCGGGAGAGGGTGGTGCTGTGGCCCCGCGGCAGGGAACGTCCCAGCCGGGGAGGCGGTGGGGAGGGGGGCCGAGTCGGAGAGCGTGGGCTGCGTGCACCATGGGCGCCACCAAGCTCCCGGAAAAGGCGGACGATGGAAAATAACTCCGCGTGCATCTCGGCTTTCTTTTTTCTGCACCCAAATCATGTCCATTCCGATTCCGTCTGTCCCTGGAGGCTTTGTCCAAGGGCCCTGTGTGCCCAGGCAGCAGCTCCCCAGGTCGCCACCGAAGGCCGGGTCCAGGGGCTCCGGCGGTCATCCTGGGAGGTGCCGCTTCCTCCCAGCTGGCCGGCCCGGAGAGAAGACCCAAAGTCCCAGGGCCAATTCGGATTGGCCAGCTTGTGGCATGCCAATCATGGGGTGGGCGGGAACTGGGCTGTAACGCATTCCGATTGGCCAGGCTGGGTTGGGGCGGAGTCAAGCATTGCCTAGCCCCGCAGGTGGGTGCGGGTGGGGGTGCTGTGGGGCAGGGGCTGATGCTGGGGTCCCCAGGGCTCGGACCCCTTGCTCTGACTCAGCCCGGGCGCGTCGCCATCTTGTCTTGCCATCCAGGTCTCAAGTTCGACATGAAGTTCATGAACTTCCGCGTGAAAGCCTGCAACAAGGCCGTGGCGGGGGAGTTCTCTCCGAGCCGGTGACCCTGGAGACCCCAGGTGACTGGCTCCACCCCCGCTCACAGCCCCGCCCACCCGGTGACCTGGTCAGGCACACATGGCCGCTCTGTCCCTTGCTCCCCCTTCCCTCCAACAAGTGCGGTCTCCCAGGGCTGGAGACTGAATGCCCAGCCCGAGGCGCCCCCAGAGCCCCCGGGAAGTCCCTCTGCGGTCTAGCCTAACGCCTCCTGCTGCAGCCCAGTCCCCTTCCTGGAGGGCCTCCTCAGTCCAAGTGGGGGCAGAGCTGCCGGCTGGAGCACCCCTGCAGACCCCAGGACCCCGCCGCGGTGGCCCCCTGGCCGGCCGGCCCGCCCCGCCCCACGCGGTCACCTCCACGTCTCTGCTGTCCCCATGTCCGCCTCTGAGCTCGGTCCCCGCCCTCCCACTCTCTGCCTCTGTCCTCTGGTTTGTCCTGGTCACTGCCCGTCTCTCCCCGCGTCTCCCTGGGCTTCCCCGACGCCGTGACGCCCTCGTCTGCCGGCCCAGCGTTCATGTTCCGCCTGGACGGGTCCACATCTCATCAGAACCTGCGGGTGGACGATCTCTCCGTGGAGTGGGACGCCATGGGCGGGAAGGTGCAGGACATCAGGAAAGACGGCAAGGGCCGGACGGCGTCGCCCGTCAACTCCCCGGCCAGGTGCCCCGCCCGCCCCGCCCCGCTACGCTGCCCCGCCCCGCCCCGCCCCGCTACAGTGCCCCGCCCCTCCCGCCCCCCCCCCCGCTATGGTGCCCCGCCCCGCCCCGCTACGGTGCCCCGCCCCTCCCGCCCCGCCCCGCTATGGTGCCCCGCCCTGCCCCGCTACGGTGCCCCGCCCCTCCCGCCCCGCCCCGCTATGGTGCCCCGCCCCGCCCCGCTACGGTGCCCCGCCCCGCCCCACCCCGCTACGGTGCCCCGCCCTGCCCCACCCCGCCCCGCCCCGCTACGGTGCCCCGCCCCGCCCCACCCCGCTACGGTGCCCCGCCCTGCCCCACCCCGCCCCGCCCCGCTACAGTGCCCCGCCCCGCCCCGCTACGGTGCCCCGCCCCGCCCCGCCCCACCCCGCTACGGTGCCCCGCCCCGCCCCGCTACGGTGCCCCGCCCCGCCCCGCCCCACCCCGCTACGGTGCCCCGCCCTGCCCCGCTATGGTGCCCCGCCCCTCCTGCCCCGCCCCGCCCCACCCCGCTACGGTGCCCCGCCCCTCCCGCCCCGCCCCGCTACGGTGCCCCGCCCCTCCCGCCCCGCCCCGCTATGGTGCCCCGCCCCGCCCCGCTACGGTGCCCCGCCCCCCCGCTACGGTGCCCCGCCCCTCCCGCCCCACCCCGCTACGGTGCCCGCCCCGCCCGCCCCACCCCACTACGGTGCCCCGCCCCACCCCGCCCCGCCCCGTCTCAGCTGGACGGTGTCAAGCTGGCCGGCCCAGGGTGGCCAGGGCTGGGGTGGAGGGCGGAGCCCACAGCGTGCAGGAAGGGGGTGGAGACCCTGCGTGGGGCTTTGACAGGTGTATAGGAGTTTCCCAGGTGTGGGACCACACAGGCATGTTCCGGGGATGACTGAGCATGACGGGGCAGGGGGGGACGACTGGGGGCCGCGAGGCCGTAACTGAGACTCCCTCCCCCTGCCGCCCACAGGGGTAACCCCTCTCCCAAGAGGATGCCCTCCGGTCGCGGGGGACGGGACCGTTTCACGGCCGAGTCCTACACGGTGCTGGGTGAGGCAGGGAGCGGGGGGGTGGGGCTGCGGTCTGGGCGGGGCCCTGCAGGTGCGGGCTTTCCTGGGGAGCCTCTGGGATTGGTGAGGGTCAGCGTTCGAGGGGCTCCCGGGAGCTACGGGGCTGCACCTGCTGAGGGCCTCGTCCCGGGGTCGGGGGAGTAGCTGAGGTCAGGGAGAACCTGCCCTGGAGAAGCAGCGTGCACGGGAGCAGCCTTACATCCGGGGAGCAGCAGAGACCCCGGGGGGGGGCAGGAGTGGAGGAGAAGCGGAAGCTGAAGGATTAGCTGCACTGGGGGAGCGGCGCTGTGGACTCGGAGTAGCTGGGGTCTGGACTCTGAGCCGAAGGCACAGGAGTAACTGAGGCTTGAGGAGTAGCCGAGGCAAGGGAGAGTCTGGCTGGAATCTGGATTCACCGCCGGCCACAGGAAGGAGCCGCTGGGCCCTGGGGGAGTAGCTGGCCCCCAGGGAGCGCGAGGAGCGGTGGTTTGGGGATAACCTGGTTTCTGGAGGCCTGGAAATGCTGGAGGAGTAGCTCGGGCTTGTGGAGAATCTAAAAGGAGTAGCCAAGGCCTGGAGAGTACCTGGCGGGAATGGACAAAGCCTGGGGCCGTCCGTGGGGGCCCTGGAGCGAACGGGGGGGGGGGTCCAGGGTGCGCCTGGAGGGAGCAGCTGCGGTGCAGGGAGTAGCTGGGCCCGGTCCCACCGCGCGTGCCCGCCCGCCCGCCTGCAGGGGACACGCTGATCGACGGCGGCGAGCACTACTGGGAGGTCCGCTACGAGCCGGACAGCAAGGCGTTCGGCGTGGGCGTGGCCTACCGCAGCCTGGGCCGCTTCGAGCAGCTGGGCAAGACGGCCGCGTCCTGGTGCCTGCACGTCAACAACTGGCTGCAGGTCAGCTTCGCGGCCAAGCACGCCAACAAGGTGAAGGTGCTGGACGCGCCCGTGCCCGACTGCCTGGGCGTGCACTGCGACTTCCACCAAGGTAGCCCGCCGCCCGGGACCGCGCCCCGCTCGGCCCCGCCCCCCCGCTCGGCCCCGCCCCGCGCTCGGCCCCGCCCCTCAGCCTGCCCCGCCCCCGTGGCCGTGCCCCCCACTGCCTTGCCTGCCCCTGGGCTCCGCCCGCCCCTCAGCCCCGCCCATGTGACCACGCCCCCGCCGCCCCGCCCCCGTGACCATGCCCCCCACTGCCTTGCCTGCCCCTGGGCTCAGCCCACCCCTCAGCCCCGCCCATGTGTCCACGCCCCCGCCGCTCCTTCCTGCACCTCTGCCTGCCCCGCCCCTCGGCCTTGGCCCCGCCCCCATGACCGTGCCCCTGCTGCCCCACCCTGCACCCCGCCCCTCGGTCCCGCCCCCCGTGACCCCACCCTGGCCCCACCGCATGACCATGCCCCGCCCTGGTCCCCCGCCCCGTGACCACGACCCCGCCCTGCCCTGCGCCCCGGCCCGCCCATCAGCCTCGGCCCTGCCCTGTTACTGGCCCCCCGCTGCTTCACCCTGCGCTCCGCCCCCAGCCCCACTCCGTGACTGCAGCCCTGCCCTTGGCCCCGCCCCCGTGACCGTGCCCCCCACTGCCTTGCCTGCCCCTTGGCTCCGCCCCGCCCCTGTGACCACGCCCCGCCGCCCCGCCCCTCTGTCCCGCCCCCGTGACCGCACCCCGCCCCCTCGGCCCCACCGCATGACCATGCCCCGCCCTGGGCCCCGCCCCGTGACCGCGTCCCCGCCCTGCCCTGTGCCCCGGCCCACCCATCAGCCTGGACCCCGCCCTGTTACCGACCCCCCCCACGCTGCTTCACCCTGCGCTCCGCCCTTGGCTCCGCCCCCTCCGTGACTGCAGCCCTGCCCTTGGCCCCGCCCCCATGACCGCGCCCCGCCCCGCCCCTGCAGGCCTCCTGTCCTTCTACAACGCCCGCACCAAACAGCTGCTGCACACCTTCAAGGCCAAGTTCACACAGCCGCTGCTGCCTGCCTTCACCGTGAGCGCGCACCCGGCCCCTGGGGGCGGGCGGGCGGGCGGGGCGGCCCTGGCCGCGGGGGCTCCCCGGCTGAGCCTGCCCTGTCCCGCGCCCGCCCGCAGGTGTGGTGCGGCAGCTTCCAGGTGACCACAGGCCTGCAGGTGCCCAGCTGCGTGCGCTGCCTGCAGAAGCGGGACAGCGCCACCAGCAGCTCCAACACCAGCCTCACCTAGGCCGGCGCCCCCCCCCCCCCCCCCCCCGCTGCCCAGGTGCCCCGGAGCCTTAACGCCTCACCGGGGGCCACTGCGAGGGAGTGGGCGCTCGGGCGGGCCCTGCTCCCCACTCCCCTTCCAATAAAGCTCAAACACTGGCCAGGCCCGGGGCTGGTTCTTTGGGGGGCTGGGGCCTCAGCTCTCCCAGCTGTGCGATGGGGGTCTTTCCTGTAGGGCGGAGGGGGTACGTGGGTCCAGGGCGGGGCGGAGATCCCCCTGGGGAATTCATGCCCTAACACCCGCCAAGTGCGTGGGCTCGGGGCCCTCTCCCCTGACACCGCCCGCTGGTCCCCACCGTGTCCGGCTCAGTGCTCCAGCGCCCGCCTCTTCCCCAGGGTGTCTGTGTCCCAGCCCTGGGGGTCGGTACCCAAGGCCTCAGCTGGGCCATGGACACCCCCAGTCCAGGGGTGTTGCGAATCTGCAGGCTCCGTGCGAAATGAAAATGAATGAACTCAGAGCATCCGGAAGTTCAAGGCCAGGGCCCAGGGGGGGTTCCGGCGTCACCACGCGGGTCACACACCCGGGACACTGCCCTGCCTCCGCCCACTGGCCCCGCACCTGTGGTGAGGCAGCAGGCCAGGGTTGAACCGGCCGCCGTCTGTCTGGCCAGGCCACCCTGGAGGCTGTGAGCTCCGAAAGAGGCAGGGAGGGTGGAAGGGAGAGGGACCCGACCCTGCCTGGTCTGAACTCCTGCCCACTTCTGGGTGGTGGAGGACGACCCTGGATGGACAGAGGCGTGGCGTCCCCTGGGCTCTGAGCCTGCTCCCTCCCCGGGACTTGCTCTCCCGCTTTCTCTATCCGCTTCCACGCGCGCAGCCTGGACAGAGCAGGCAGCTTGGAGGAGGCGTGGTGGCGCGAGGGCCGCACCCACCTGGCTGGTTCCTTCCCCGGTCCTCCCGGCAGGAGGGGCAGCAGCGCCCCGTTGGTTTGCAACACGAATAGTTGGCCCCTGCGCCCAGCGAGGTGCAGGAGAACTGGGGGTGGGGGGGGTGCCGTCAGGGCTCGGACCCCTGTAGTGCACTTCTGGGGACGCCGGCTCCTGCGTGTCGGTCACGTGCTTGGGGCCCTGGCGCTGACCACTGGCGTCCGGCACGGGCAGGGGGCACGGGTAGGGACCACGGAGCGCGCTCGGCTCAGGCTCCAAGCGAAATTCCAGCCCCGGTCCAGGCCCCGCCCCCAAGGAGGACCAGACGCACGCTGGCTCCTCCCCCAGCGGAGTTCCCCACCTCCAGGGGGCGGGATTCCCGCTGACTCCTCCCCTGAACCCCCCTTCTGGTCTTCGGAGTGCTCCGCCTCCAAAGGGGGCGCGGCCATGGCACCACCCTTAGGTCCTGACTCAGCCTGGGGGCTCACTCCCACCCCAGGATTTGGCTTCGTACCCCGCTCTGGACTCCCAGGGGAGGCCCAGCCCTGGCCCTGGTACCTGACCCTCCCCGAAAAGCTGCCACCTTCCCCACCCCCAGGGGGTGGGGCCAACCCATGCCCTCGCCCCCCGCAGCGCTGGCCACGCCCATGTCCACGCTCCTTTCTCCCGCTGCTGGGCCTGGGTGCCTGAGACCCCACGCACACCAGTTGAGCGGCCGTGGGGTGAGGGTCGCGTCTCTTGCCGCCCCCGCGCTGGGTCGCAGCAGCTGGAGCCAAACCCCGCCCCCGGCTCCCCGGGCGCCTCACTCACCACCGCCCCTAACCAGGCGCCCTCGTGTCGACCCCATCCCGGAGCCCCTGGGGCCTGGCAGGGCACTCGCCCGGGCAACGCCAGGGCTCGGCGGCCTCCTCCTTGGCCATCAGGGACAGGTACCCTGTGGCAGTCAAGTGGGACGGGACGCGTGGGTGGGGTCTCTGGCCCCGGGGGTCGCCGGTCGGGGAGCAGTGGGGGTCTGTGTGGGGCCTCCGAGGGATGGAAGACAAGGCAGGGGCTTCGGAGGGCTCCCACCTCCACCACGGTCTCCCGGGACTCCAGGCTCTCGGCCTGGAAGCAGAGCGTTTGTGTCACTGGGCCTCGGTCTACGCATCTGTGAAATGGGGCTGGGGCGCAGAGTAAGCGCCCAGCGATGGCTGCACGCAAGGCCCCCGTGGTGAGGGCTTTCTTTGGCGATGTGACCCGTCCACGTTTGGGAATCTGGACGCCTCCCACCTCCCTGGGGGCAGAAGCTGAAGCTGTCCCGAGGCCCCCAGGCACTGCTCCGGGCGCTGGGACTAGGGCATGCTGGGATTGAGCTGAGTACGGTCAGGCCTGCTCCCCGACGGACCAGCTCTGCGCTGGTTATCCGTGCCTCAGTTTCCCCCGGCTATAAAACGGCCACCGTGGCAGCACCTACCTAGGAGGCTCCGATGAGTTTGGAAAGTGCCAGGGTCTGCCCTGAGTCGTGCCACGGCCACCGCTACTCCCGTGGCTGGGACACCGGCCCTCATCTGCCCATTTCACAGCAGGCAAAGCTGAGGCGCAGAGCCTGACCGTCGCTGGTGGAAGCCCAGGAGAGGGGAGGTGTGCAGTCGGGGTGTGAGCAGGGGCGTCGTGAACTCCGGGGCTCCCGACGACGTCGGCGCCCGGCGGAACTGACTCTGCACGGGAGGGAGGGGCAGGGGGTCGAGTGGCACACACGGGACCCCAGGGCCAAGCAGTGAGACGCGGGCCCGGCCTCGGCCGATGCTGACTGTGGGGCGTGGTGGGTGCTTCGTCCTGAAGAAGCTGCACACACGTGCCCACACATGTGCACCTGCCCACACACGCGCTGGCCCCGTGGTCACCCCCTAGTCCTGCCCAGCGTGTGTCCCTGTTGGCTCTCGATGTCCTCACCTGTCCGGACCTGGGCCCTGGCGGCTGGGAGCCCATGCAGTCGGCTCCGGGCTGGGACAGGACGGGGAGGAGACACCTGGAGCATCTCTGATCTCGTGTGTATCCAAGAGGCTGAGAGAGAGAGAGAGAGAGAGAGAGAGAGAGGGAGAGAGGGAGAGAGAGAGAGAGAGAGAGAGAGGGAGAGGGAGGGAGAGGAGGGGAGAGGGAGGGAGAGGGAGAGAGATGGAGAGGGAGGGGGAGAGGGAGGGAGAGGGAGGGAGAGGGAGGGAGGGAGAGGGAGAGGGAGAGAGAGGGAGGGAGAGGGAGAGAGGGAGAGGGAGAGAGAGGGAGGGAGAGGGAGAGAGGGAGAGGGAGAGGGAGAGGGAGAGAGATGGAGAGACAGAGACAGAGGCAGAGAGATAGGGAGAGAGGGAGAGATGTTGAGAGAGAGATGGATGGAGACACACACGCGCACACACACACACACACACACACACACTGATCCAGTCAGAGGAAGAGACACAGACAGACAGGTGGCCACAATCCTCGTGGGCTGGCCCCTGGCAACTGCTTGCCCCCCCAGCACCCACCCCACCCTTGAAGGCTCAGAAAGGCTGCTGGTACCAGGGAGAACGCAGCAATGCCCGGCCCCTGCCCTCCCCTGGCTCCCTGTCCCCTTACCTGTTTCTCTGTCCCCTTACCTGGCTCCCTGCCCCCTCCCCTGGCTCCCTGCCCCCTCACCTGGCTCCCTGTCCCCTCCCCTGTCTCCCTGCCCCTCCCCTGTCTCCCTGTCCCCTCCCCTGTCTGCCTGCCCCCTCTCCTGGCTCCCTGTCCCCTCCCCTGTCTCCCTGTCCCCTCCCCTGGCTCCCTGCTCCCTCCCCTGGCTCCCTGCCCCCTCCCCTGGCTGCTGGGCCTCTGCTTCCGTGGTAGGGGGAGGGAATGGCGCCCTCGGGCTTCCCTGCCTGTGGTCGGCTTGTGGCTGAGGCCGTGGCCAGCTGGGGTCCCCTCCTTCCAGCCGGTTCCCCTCCACCACCCGCTGTCAGCTCCCCCCAGGTCAGGGCCTTGGACTGAGGCTGGCGCCTGAGACGGCCACACGCGGGCAGCCTCCCACCAGGGTGCCAGCATGGGGCCACCCTGCCCCTCGGGGCCAGGACGCCCTGCACCTGTCCAGCCCTGTGGCTCACCGGGCACCTTTGCCTCCTGCCAGGGCGTGGCCCGTGCCTGCCTCCGTAGGGGTCTTCAGAGCGCCCGTGGCAAAGTGGAGAGAGACTTCATCACACACATTCTAGTATTTTGAAAGTTTTGTGTTTCTTTCTGAAATTTACTTGAAAGGGGGTCAGTGCCGTGGCGTAGCGGGTTAAGCCTGTGTCTGCAGCGCCAGCATCCCATAGGGGCATCAGTTCGAGTCCCGGCTGCTCCTCTTCCGATCCAGCTCCCTGCTAATGCGCCTGGGAAGACAGCAGACGACGGCCCGAGTGCTGGGGCCCCTGCACCTGCGTGGGAGACCCGGATGGAGCTCCTGGCTTCAGTCTGGCTCTGCGTAGGATGACGCACATACCCGGGGGCGGGGTGGTGGGGTGAGCGGGTACCCGTGGATAGAACAGCTCTCTCTAACAACAGCTGGGGCTGAGCCACAGAAAAGCCAGGAGTCGGGAGCTCCATCCGGGTCTCCCACGCAGGTGCAGGGGCCCCAGCACTGCTGGTCCGTTTTCCACTGCTTTCCCAGGCGCACTAGCAGGGAGCAGGATGGGAAGAGGAGCAGCCGGGACTCGAACCTGGGCTCCGATGGGATGCCGGCCTGCAGGCTAGGGCTCAACGTAGGTCGCCCCAGCGCTGCCCAGGAAAATAATTCCCTCCCGCCCCCAGTGCGCCACCCCGTCCTCCAGGCTGCGGGCCCCGGGCAAACCCAGCCGCACTGGAGCCCGCTGCACGGCTCCCCGCAGCTCCGGGGGCTGCCCGCCCCGGGCTCGCAGCCCCGCCGGGCCAGCGGCCGGGGACAAAGGCCGCAGCTGCGGTGTCCAGGGCGCGAACGGCCGGCCGGCGCCGCTCCGCCCACGCCGGGGGCCGGTGCAGGCCCAGCAATAGGAGGGTGAGGGCAGGTGTCATCCCGGTAGCCGATTGGCTGGCCGGGAACCAAGTCTGAAAGCGATTGGCTGCCTGGGGTAGCGGGGTTCTTGGTGATTGGCCGACATGCGCGGTCGCTCATTGGCTGAGTCGGAGTTCCACGGACTCAAGAGTTTAACCCTGATTGGTTGGGGCGGGATTGCAGAGGCTGCCGCTGATTGGTTGGTGATGAAATAAATACGCTTGCGCTGATTGGCCGGCGGCCTCCGGTCGGGGCCAATCACGAGGTCAGCTGCGGGCGCCCGGGCGGGCCCTAGTTAACCCCTTAGAGCCTGCAGCGCGCCGGGCGGCTCTCGCCGGCCACCTGCCCCGTCCCCACGGGTCTTGGCGTCCCCCGGGTCCCCGCCCCGAGGCCTCTGGGACCCCCCGCGCAGGGGCGGGCCTCAGGGCGCCACTGCTGCCCCCAGGCCCGGCCGCCGGCCGCAGGCTGCGACCCGGGAGGCGGCGGCAGCAGGTGTGGCCGCGGGCCCCCGCGAGCGCGGGCCCTGGGCCTGGGCTTCTGGTCCTGAGCCAATGACCCGCGGGCCCCCGTCCTGCGAGGGTGCTGCGGGCTGAGCGCGCGGGCGGACCCAGGCCTCAGTTTCCCCGCGCTCGGGGCGCAGGGCGGCGCGGCCATGGCAGGTACCGGGGCGCGGCGGGGCGCGGGGGCGGCCCCGGCGGGGGGGCGCGGCCCGGCTGCAGCGAGAGCTTCCCTGCGCAGCTCCGGAGCCGCTGTCCCCGGCGGCCGGCGCGGGCGAGGAGGCGCCGGACGAGGACGAGGACGAGGCGGAGGCCGAGGACCCCGAGCGGCCGGCGGGCCCCGGCGGTGGGCGCGGTGGCGGCGGCGGCGGCGGCGGCGCCGGCGCGGCCGGGCCCGGGGGCTGCGGCGGGCTCGGGGGCGCGCTCACGCGGCGCGCGGTCACGCTCCGGGTGCTGCTCAAGGACGCGCTGCTGGAGCCCGGCGCGGGGGTCCTGTCCATCTTCTACCTGGTGAGCGCCCGCCCCCTCCTCCGCGGGCTGGGGAAACTGAGGCACGGCGCGTCCAGGCCCGGGGAGCGGAACCCGGTTCGCCGCCCAGAAGCCGAGGCTGGGGGAGGAGCGGTGGCCGGCGCGTCCACCTCTTCGGCCGGGGCCTCGGCCGCTGCTCGGGGCGGCGTGGGCCGGGGGACCCCGAGAAGTGGCCTCAAAGGGAGGGGGCGCCGCCTGCGACCCTGGCACCCCCCAGGGACGCTGGTTGGGGGCCCGGCCGCCTGGGTTCCCCGTCCAGCTCCTGCTGATGGCCCTGGGCGGCGGCAGGTGGGGGTCCCGGCGCCCGGGCCCCCGCACCACCCAGATGGAGCCCCAGGTTTGGGCCTGGCCCCGCCCTGGCCGTCTGGGGAGTGACCCAGCGGGTATGGAATCTCGCTCTCCCTCTCCCTCTTGTGGGGGTGTGGCGCAGAGGGGTTCCCAGGGCCTGGAGAGCAGGTGCCAAGCCGGGAGGGCTTCCTGGAAGAGGGCGCCCAGCCTGTTCGCTGTCGCGCAGGGGAAGAAATTCGTGGGGGATCTGCAGCCGGACGGGAGGATCATATGGCAGGAGACCGGGCAGGCCTTCAACTCCCCCAGCGCCTGGGCCACCCACTGCAAGAAACTGGTGAACCCCGCCAAGAAGTCGGGCTGCGGCTGGGCCTCGGTCAAGTACAAGGGCCAGAAACTGGACAAGTACAAGGCCGCCTGGCTCCGGCGGCACCAGCTGCACGTGCCCGCAGCCGCCGTGGACGAGGTGGGTGCAGCCCCGGGGTGTTGGTGCGCCCTCTGGTGGCGGCCGTTTCGGGGATGGGCGGGGGTGCCGGTGGCCGAGCGGGTGGAGGTGCGGGCCCGGGGCAGGTTCCGAGGCCTCCAGCGCCGCCAGGACAGGCGACCCCCCAGGCGCTGACCTGGGAGAGGCCTGGGTTTCCCTTGGACTGGGGACCAGGGGCCCGCGCTGGGTGCTGGGGGTTAAGCCCCTGCCTGTGACGCCCGCGCCCCCTCCAGCTCCCTGCTGCTGTCCCTGGGAACGGGGCGGTGACGGCCCAAGTGCTGGGGCCCTGCGCCCACGAGGGAGGCCCGGATGGAGCGCCCGGCTCCGGCCTGGCCCAGCTCCGGGCCCCCGCATCTGGACCCAGGGGCCCCAGCCTTGAGCGGGACCGGAATGCACCCTGGCATGTGGGCTGGAGCCCAGGGAGGGGATGGACGGGGCGTGCCGGCCCCTGTGGATCCCACGGAGGACAGGGCTTTGCCCCAGAGGGAGGTGGGAGCCGTGGAGGGAGGGCTGTGGGCAGAGGCGGCAGGTGCACCCCCACGGGTGGGCCTGGCCAGCGGCCCCGAGGGGAGGGGTTTGCAGGTGCGTGGGGCGCTCAATCAGCAGGTGGGCGGCGCTGCCTTCCGCAGAGGTGGGGTGCGGGCGGAGCGGACCTGGGGCACAGTGCGCAAGCCCTCCTGCGGGCGGGAGGCAGGTCTGTCAGTCACCGGGTGGGGGTGGGTCAGGGGGAGCCGGTCTGGGGCTCAGGGCAGGGGCTGGGACGTGAGCCTTGGGTTCGCGCCTCGGCAAGGCCAGATTAACGTAATCCGCGTGGCTTGATCCGGGAAGGGGAAGGGGGCGCCCTCCCTGTACCCTGGTGTCGCCCCCCTGGGGGCGGAGGTCACACACTTGCAGCCCAGGGTGGTGAGGGCGCTGCAACCCGGGAAGCAGCCACTGGAGGGCGCTGCATCCTGAGCTGCGCTTGCGAGCAAAGCTGACCCTGCTCGCACGCTCCCTCTTGTGGACACGCAGGGCAATGGCAGCTCAGGCTCCGGCGAGCAGCAGCCTGGGTTTGTGGGGGCGCCCAGGGCTGAGGGTCCCGCGCTGCTGCCCCTCCCCATCTTTCCAGAGCCCAGCCAGTGAAGGCGAGGAGGAGGAGCTGCTGATGGAGGAAGAGGAGGAGGAAGTGTTGGCAGGGGTCTCCGCGGAGGACAAGAGCCGGAGACCACCTGGGAAGGGTGAGTGGCGCCCGCGGGCTCGGCTTCCCGCAGCTCCGCCTGGTTTCACCCGTTGCCCGACTTCTGGATGCCCGTCGCCTTACTTTCCCAGTCTGGCCCTGACTCCTAACTCCGCTGCCTGATTTCTTTGGGCTGCTGCCTAGTTTTCGGACAAGATCATCCTGACTCGGCCTGCCGCTGGCCAGCCCCGCCGCCTGCTTTCTAAGGCAGCCTCCAGTTTGGGCTGCTGCCTGGTTTTCTGACAAGATCATCCCGACTCGGCCTGCCGCTGGCCAGCCCCGCCGCGTGCTTTCTAAGGCAGCCTCCAGCTCTCTCTCATTCCTTGGAATCCTCCTGCCTCCGCGGCCATCCTGGCTGGGGAGGGGCTGACCCCTCTTCCTCCCGCCCCGCCCCGCCCGCAGAGGCCACGCCCCCCGGGAAGCGAGTGGACAGCAGGATCCGCGTGCCGGTCCGCTACTGCACGCTGGGCAGTCGGGACTCCGCCAGGTCAGCCCTGGCCCCGGAGCTCCGAGCCACGGCCGGCGCGGGGCGCGGGGACGGAGCCGCTCGGGGCTGTGCTGGGGAGGGTGGCGAGCCGGGCCGGGGGCGGCCGAGGCGGGGGAGGGTGGCGAGCCGGGCCGCGGCGTCTGAGCCGGCCCCTCCTGGCCCTCGCAGGAGCCCCCACACGCTGGTGGAAGTGACCTCCTTCGCAGCCATCAACAAGTTCCAGCCGTTCAACGTGGCCGTCTCCAGCAGCGTGCTCTTGCTACTCGTGAGTGGGGGGTCTGCGCGCCAGCCCCGGGGGCGGAGTGGGGGGAGCTGGCGCCTGCACCGAGTCTACCTCCGTCTCCCCTCCCAGGACTTCCACAGCCACCTGACTCGGAGCGAGGTCGTGGGTTACCTGGGGGGCCGCTGGGACATCAACACCCAGAGTGAGTTTGGGGGTGCACGGGCCGGGGGGCACTGGGGGCCAGGGCTGGGAGCTGACCCCGCCCCCTCCTCCCCACAGTGGTCAGGGTGCAGGGCCCGGGGCTGACCCCGCCCTCCCCACAGTGCTCACCCCTCCTCCTCCCCCCCCGCAGTGCTCACGGTGCTGAGGGCCTTCCCCTGCCGCAGCCGGCTGGGGGACGCAGACACCGCGGCCACCATTGAGGAGGAGGTGAGTGGCAGCTGTCGGGGGGGGGCACCCTCCGGCCCCTTTCCAGCACACCCCCCGCCCCTCCTGTCCCGACATGTGCCCCTCGGGGGCAGGTGCACAGGTGTGGCCCCGCCCACGTGCACACCCCCGGCTGCCCCCTGGACTGCGGCGCACCGGCCGTGTACCGGGCGCTGTCCCCGGGCTCGGCTGTCCAGGTCGCGATGGACAAGCTGGCCCTGCCCGGCTCGTCAGGCGGCGGTGCGGTGCCCGAGGAGCCCCGCGTGCGCGCGTGCGTGCGCCGAGGTGACCGCCCCGCCTCTGCCCGCAGATCCACCAGAGCCTGTGCGTGCGGGGCCTGGCGCTGGTGGGCTGGTACCACAGCCACCCGCACAGCCCCGCCGCCCCCTCGCTGCAGGACATCGACGCGCAGATGGACTTCCAGCTGCGGCTGCAGGCGTCCAGCAACGGCTTCCAGCCCTGCCTCGCCCTGCTCTGCTGTGAGCCTGGCCGGGGCCGGGGCGGGGCCAGCGTCTGGGGCGGGGCCAGCGCGGGTGGGCGGGGCCAGCAGCCTGTCCGCTCTGCTCTCTCCTCAGCCCCGTACTACGCCGGCAACCCGGGCCCCGAGTCCAAGATCTCGCCCTTCTGGGTGATGCCGCCCCCCGAGGTAGGTGGGGCGCTGGGCTGGCTGGGCTGGGGTCCCCGCTGCTGCCCGGTGCCGCGGCCGCGCCCTGACCGCGCGTGCCCCCCCCAGCAAAGGCCTAGCGACTACGGCATCCCCATGGACGTGGAGATGGCCTGCGTGCAGGACGGCTTCCTGAGCAAGGACGTCCTGCAGGAGATGGTGAGCCCGCACGGCCCCGCCCCGGCCCCCTGCAGCCCGCACGGCCCTGCCCGCCCCGGCCCCTCCAGCAGCGGCAGCCAGGGGCCCTGAGCCCCGGGGCGGGGAGAGCGGCGTGCTGGGCCCCGCGGGAAGCTCTGACCCGGGCCGGCCCAGCGAGCGGCGCCCCCTGGGGGTGAAGCGCGGAGGGCGGCGGCCCGGGCGTGCGTGGGCAGGTGGGTGAGTGGCCGCGGGGTCCCACCGCCCTCCCCCCCCCCGCAGGTGCTGCTGGCCGAGTTCTACAAAGGGGCCCCGGACCTCGTGCGGTTCCAGGAGCCCTGGAGCCCGGAGCACACGTACCGAGACAAGCTGGAGGTGGGTCTGGGTCTGGGTCTGGGTCTGGCCGGGGTGGAGGGCGGCCGCCTCCCGCCGCGGCCTGGGGGCCCTCTCCCGCACCCCGCGCGGGGGCCGCCGGGGCGGGGGGCGGCGGTCGGGCCCGGCCCGGCCTGAGTCGGCACGCTCTGTTTCAGCTCTCCCTGGCCAGCCGGACGCCCGCGGACCAGGGCCTGGGCCTGGTGCTGGAGCAGGTGCACGGCATCCTGAGGCGGGGCAGCTGAGGGCGTGGCCCCGAGGCCCCGCCTCCCGGGACGGGGTGGGGGGCTCGAATAAAGCGAGGGAAGCAGCCTGTGCCTGTGGTGGCCTGCGCCGGGGCGGCCCGCCGGGAACGAGGCGGAGGGTGTAGAAAGAGACATTTAATACTTCTTAAAAAGAGCCAGGAGTACACCCGCGCGCCGGCCTGCTGCCCTGGGCGCGGCGGGGGTCCCGGGTCCCGGGTCCGGGCGAGGGGCGGGGTGCGGGGCTGGGCCCTGCTGGTCCGGGCGGGCTCGGGGAGCCGCCTGCCTTGGTCGGGGAGTCGCTCGTGGTCCCGGGGGGGGGCAGCTGGGCCGGAGGCGGACCCCGGAGTGCCAGGCCGGGTGGGGGGATTAAAAAGCTGAGTAGGTGCTCAGCGGGGGGGGGGGAGCCCCCAGAGCCCCCCCCCGGCAGCACCGGCGGGGCTCCCCGAGTCCGTAGTGTTGGTGGGCGGGCGGCGGGCGGCCGTCACTGGGGCAGCGGCACCAGCACCTCCACGTAGCTGAGCGGGAAGAAGCCCGAGCGGCCGTGCAGCATGCCCTCGAACCAGTTCTCGTCGATCTGGTTGGTGAGCGTGATCAGCTCGCCCTCGCGGAAGCCCAGCTCGCCGTCGTTCTCGGGCTCGAAGTCGTACAGCGCCTTGCAGCTCGGCTGGTCCAGGGGCGCTGCGGGCAGGGCGGGGAGGCGGTGAGGGCCGCTCGGCCGGGCGCGGAGGGCGGGAGGGCGGGCGGCAGGGAGGCGGCCCCGGGGCACTCACGCGCACTCCTGCTGGGGGTCCGGGCCGGCTTGTCTGAGGAGCGGAAGGACGAGGCGGCTGTGAACCGAGACAGAGGCGGCGGGCGCTGTCGGGGCCGCCCCGCCGCAGGGGCCCCCGGCCACCCCGCTGCCCACTACCTGTGATCTTGGGAGCCGCGGCGCAGGGGAAGCCCCCGTTGGACTGCTCGGGCTCCCCGAGGTCGAAGGACTCCCGCGGCTTGGGCTTGTACTCCCGCTTGGGGCGCGAGGAGGCCTCCCGCATCCTGGGGGACGTGAGGCCGTGAGTGGCACGGGCAGCCCCGCGGGGAGGCTGGCGGGGGCGGTGGGGGGGACGCCCCCTTCCGCACCCAGCGCTGGGCCTCTGTGGGGACCCGGCGAGGCCGGCCGAGCCCTCCTGCCCCCACACCGCGAGCCCCCGACCCACCGCGCGGCTGCAGCGCCCGCCGTGGCCGGCAGAGGGCGCGCTCACCTGCGCTTGAGCTTGTCGGCCAGCTCGTCCAGGATCTGCACGGCCTGCCGGTGGTAGTCCAGCTGCGCGTCCACCAGGGCCGAGAGCTGGCTCACCTGCTCGACCTGGAGGACGCGGGCGTGAGGAGGCGCCCGGCCGGCCCCGCCCCGCCCCCGCCCGCCCGGCCGGCCCCGCCCGCCGCGTACGTACGTCGGTCTCCAGCAGGTTGTGCATGCTGGTCTCGGCCACCTCCTTGGACTCCTCGAACTTGTCCAGCGCCTGGCGCAGCTCCTCGTCGGGGATCTTGCCCTGCCGCTTCTTCTTGTAGTCGAAGTCCAGGCGGCGGCCCTCGAGCTTCCTCAGGTGGTGCTGGGGGCGGGGGGGGGGGGTCAGCGCGGGGCGGGGGTGGGGGCCGCGCAGAGGGGGGGCGAGGGCCACGCACAGGGCAGGGCGGGGGTCAGCGCGGGGCGGGGGTCAGCGCGGGGCGGGGCCGCGCACAGCGCGGGGCGGGGCCGCGCACAGGGTGGGGGGGGGTCAGCGCGGGGCGGGGGGGGTCGGGGCGGGGAGGGGGTCAGCGCGGGGCGGGGGTGGGGGCCGCGCAGAGGGGGGGCGAGGGCCACGCACAGGGCAGGGCGGGGGCCGCGCAGGGGGCGGGAGCGGGGGTCAGCGCGGGGCGGGGCCGCGCACAGCGCGGGGCGGGGGTCAGCGCGGGGCGGGGGGGGTCGGGGCGGGGGGGGGGTCAGCGCGGGGCGGGGCGGGGGTCAGTGCGGGGCGGGCGGGGCCACCAGCACCTGGATCTCCTTCAGGTCCTTGTCGCACAGGTTCTGCAGCGGGTCGATGAAGTTCTGCTTGACCTCGATGTCCAGGGAGTCCTTCACCTCGGCCAGGCGCTTCATGGACTCCCCGGCGTCCAGCAGGGCGTCGCCTGCGCGGGGGCGGGGCCGGCTCAGCGCACCCCCCCGCCCGCGGGACCCAGGGCCCCCCCAGGGAGGCAGCTGGAGCGGACTGCGGGGACCCGGGGGCAGGGGCACCCTGCCTGTAGCCCCGCCCCCGCTGGAGCCCACGGGGTGGGGGGAAGCCATGGGGCCCGCCCCGCCCGGCCCGGCCTCACCGAAGTTGGACTCGCCCAGCTCTTTGCCGTGGCGGACCATGCACTCGCCCAGGAGGCCCTCGGGCTGCGGGTAGCCGGGGTTCTTGACCTGGCCCCGGATCTTGGACACCGTGTTGAGCATGGTCAGCTTGGCCCGCGAGGCTGCGACAGGAAGCAGGTGGCCGTGGAGCCTTCCGGAGCCCACCCGCCCCCGCCCGCGCCGGCCCGGCCCCACTGCCCACCCCTGCGGCAGGGTCCTGAGGGAGGGGGCCCCCAGCCCCGCCCCAGGAGCAGCATTGGGCTTTTCTGGGGAGGGCCATGAGCCCCAGGGTCCCATGAGCTGGGGGAGCGGCCGGGGCTGCCAGTGAAGCCCTCCCAGGGCCTGACAGCGGCCTTTGAGCCCCTGGATCCGGCCGTGCCTGAAGCCCATCGGCCTCATCTGTCCGCGCACACTCCCTATCGTCCAGTAACTGGAACCTTCCGGCCCGGGAGGCCGGAAGGCCGGGCCCTACCTGGGTTGGGCTGCAGGTACTCGATGGTTCTGGCCAGCACTTCTGCCACGGCCTTGCTGGTGACGTCCACCTTCTGTGAAGACAGCAGGGTGATGGGGCCCCGGTGCCGACCACCCGGCCCACCCCGCACAGCTGCCCCGGGCCCGGCCTCACCTTCTCCATCTCTTTGAAGTCATCGTCCAGCTTGGTGCCCTCGGCGCCTCCCACCTTCTCACTGACCAGCTGCAAGCCAGAGGGGGAGCCATGAGCCCGGGCGGGAGGGAGGGGCCCCAGGACGGGGGGCGGGGCTTGCCGGCAGCCCCGGAACGAGTGGGGCTTTCTTAGGGTTCAGTGTACTCGAGACATCCCCACTTCTCTGTAGCAGCGGCCGGGGCTCGCGGTTAGGGGCAGGGGTGAGGGGCCAGAGCCCACGTGGCCGCCGTGGGTTCCACAAGGCACTTGGCACACGCTGGGGGGGGGGGGCAGTCCCGACAGCACGAGGGGTGACGGCGCCATGCGGGGCCGGCAGAGGCTGGCGTGGGAGCCGTGAACCGGAGCCCCTCCGTCTGGGCGCCAGGCGCGGAGCCTGTGAGCTCAGCAAGGGGTGGCCGGGGGGAAACCCCGAGCAGGCCCCCCCTCCCCGGGCGGGAGATAGAACAGCAGGAGGCAGGCAGGCCAGGCCCACCTCGGTGGGGAGAAAGGTCGCCAGGCCCACCGTGGGCGCTCCCTGCGCGGCCCGGGACGGGGCCGAGGCGCCTGCCTGGTGGTGGCGCCAGCCTGGGCCCAGTGCTGGGCTCGCCCAAGCCCGACTCCCCCTCCTCACGGGACTTCTGTGTGTTTCTGGGAAGCGTGGCCAGGGGCCGGCGCTGTGGCGTAGCAGTGAGAGCTGCTGCCTGTGGCACCGGCATCCCGTGGGGGCGCGGGTTCAAGTGTCAGCCGTTCTGTTTCCAATCCAGCTCCCTGGTGGAGGACGGCCCAACACCTGGGCCCCTGCACCCGAGGGAGACCCGGGTGGAGCTCCTGGCGTCAGCCCGGGCCTGGCCGTTGTGGCCATCTGGGGAGTGAACCAGCAGGGGGGAGATCTGTCTCAGTAACTCAGGTTTTCAAATAAATAATCTTAAAAAAACACACACGAAAGGAAAGCAGCTCCCACAGGCAGCTCCGGGGGCGAGCGGGCGCAGGAGGGGCCGGTCCAGGCTGGCCTGATGTGGGAGTCGCAAGCGCTGGGCAGTGGGTGGCGGGGCTGCGGCCCTGCCCCCTAAGGCCACCGTCGCAGGGTGGCTGACATAGGGACGGCCTCGGGGCCTGGGCAGAGAGGCGCCTGCAGGCTCATGGGAGCACAGCAGTCCAGGGCACAGCGGAGGGAGTGACCAAAGGTGGGGGGGGTGCTGGGCCCCTCCCCTGGGAGCTTCTTAAAGACCCGCCCACCCTGCCAAGAGGGCCAGTTCCTGAGGGGCTCCTGGGCCCCGGGGGAGAGGCAGAGGAAGAGTGGCCGGGAGGCAGCCTCCCCAGGGAGCTGCCCCAGCCGTGCCTGGACACAGGGGTCCCGCTTTTGGCCAAGGTGCCCTGAGGAGACCCCTTCCCGCGCCGCCTGGTTTCACTTCTGTCGCAGGGAGGCCGGGGCTGCCGCCGAGCAGAGCGCTCAGGCGAAGGGGGGGGGGGCACAAACCACACCTTCCGGGCTGAGCGCCCTGGGGGCCGCGGCTGCTCCGTGCAGGATGTGGGGCGCGGGGCCTCCTGCACCCAGGCCTGACTTCCCGGGCCGCTGTGGCCCCAACTCCCAGCTCTGGTGCCTGGGGCTTCCGGAGGTCCCCAAGGGCCAGGGGTCAGGCAGGGAACGTGAGACCAGGTCCCCAAGGGCCAGGTCTCCAAGGCTCACGGCGGAGAGGAACGTGTGCCCAAGCACCCGCCCCAGGCGCGGCCCCGGGGCCAGCAGGGAAGAGCCGGCCTCGTGCGCCTCTGCTGCTGGAGGCAGTGGCCGGCCGCTGCCCGCCCTCCCGCAGGCCCCACGGAACCGGGCACCAGCACCAGTGCGGGGCAGGAGGCACAGATGGGGAGAGCCCTGCGGGGGCGGGCGCAACAGGTCTCCCCTCAGGCACAGGGAGCCCGGCAGGCCCACGCAGGCCCTGCTCCTCCTCCTTCAGACGCTCCCACGCGCGCCGGCCCGCAGCGCCGAGGTTCGCCCCGGCACATGCCCCCGGGAGCGGCAGTAATGAGAGCCGACGCAGGCAGCGGGCCTTTCAGACCCGGCGTTCTCATGGTTCTGGCCTCTGAGCGGGGGCAAGAGACCTGACACGCGTGGGAGGGATGGAGTGGCAAAGGGGGCAGAGGAGGCTGCCCCGCCCCAGGCAGGCCCCGCGGTGGCGGCCCCCCAGCAGCCGGAGAAGCAGCAGGGCCCAGCGGAGCCCACAGCGGCCCTGCAGGCTCGGGGTGGGCGGAGGGTCTGCTCCGACAGACAGAACTAGAGAGGCGGCACGGGAGTGCGCTGTCAGCTACGTGACACAGGGGGCCTCGGGGCGCAGAGGCGGGGGCAGGCCTGGAGTCGCTTGCTGGGGAGCCATGTGACTGCCCGGGCCACTGCAGAGGTGGCCATGGTCCTGACGCGTGGCCGGCCGCGCTTGGGCACTGGGGAAGCGCCTGGAGGCACACCCTGGCCAGAGGGAGTCTCCCTTGTGCACCGTGACCTCGGGGAAGGCAGGGCCTGGGGGGGCACGTGCGTCTGAGGGCCCTGCCTGCAGGCCTGGCACAGTGGGGGGAGACCTGTGGCCAAGCGCACAGCCCTGCCTTCCAGGCTCCTTCTGTGCGACGACGCCCAGGACACGGGGACCAGCCACAGGCAGGACAGGAAGCCGTGCGGACCAGCGAGGTGCCGGCGGGTAACGCGGACCCCTTTCCGGAGAGGGAACCCAGGCGTGCTTCCAAGAAGGGGCCGGACAGGTGCACCGGGCACCCAGGGGCTTCCTGCTCCACGTGGGCCTGCCGTCACAGGCCACACAGGCCGAGCTGCAGGGCTGGCTCCCGTGTGTCCTGACCGTCCCACGCTAGTCCAGGCAGCTCTGGGCTCTCTGCGGGAGGCTCCTGGGGAGTCACGGCCCCCAGGCTGGGGGGGGGGGAATGCGCCGTGTGTGCCCATGACCGCCCAGCCCCGGCGGGGAAGCTCCTCAGCGGGGGAGCCGGCTCCGGCAGGAAGACGGAGCCCTTGCCTGCCCCAGGTCTGGGGTAAATATCTGAGCCGACAGGAGCCACCACCCCTTCTGTAAGCAAGAGGAGGGTAACATCCGGCCTGACCAGAACTTCCTTCCTTCCGCACCGCACCAGGACGCCCCAAATGTCCCTGGGTCCGCCCCCTGCCACCCCCCGGCCGCCTGCCGCGCCAGGCACGGGGCTCCCCTCCTCCCGTGGGTCAAGGCCGAGGGGTCCCTGAGAAGCAGCCGTGGTGCAGGTGCCCTGGGCGCAGACCCACCTGCCGGCCGGCTCCAGCCTGTGCCCGGGAACCCAGCTCCAGCCGCGAAAGCCAACCCCGAGGGCTGGGAGGCAGGCGCCGTCCCCGGGCCTGGGCTGCTGGCCGACACTGGCCCCGGACCAGGACCAGGAGGGGGCCTCTGCTTCTGGCCAGCACCCGGGCCGCAAGAGCCCGCCTTCCTCACCCCCACCCTGCAGGCCAGCGGGGGGCCCTGCCAGCGCTGGGCCACCTGCCCATCAGGGTACGGGCCTGCCTCGCAGGGCAGGGGGAGGCCCCCGCGTGTGTCTCTGCCTCGATGCTGTGCTTGGGTGCTGGACGGTGGCTCTGAGGGGGCCATGAGCCCAGGGCCAGGCCCTACCAGGCACAGCTAGACACGGAAGCAGAGACGGAGCCCACACAGCAGGGACTGGCGGCACAGGGGCACCGGCCACCGCAGTGACTTCGGGTGCAGGGTGACGCACGGCAGAACGACAGAACAGTGGCAGCTGCGTGTCACCGTCCCCAAGTCAGGAGAGGCGTGGGGCGGCCACAGACGGCACTGGGAAGGGCGTCTCCTCCTGGGCAGCAGTCCCGGCCACACGGCCCCCGTCCCCGTCCCCGGACCGACCCGGCGCGACCCCGTCCGCCTCCCGAGACCGCACAGATCCCTAGTGGAGCGGCACAGCTGCGGGCCACGCTGCTCCCTGCGGGGGCCCGAGGCCGCACGCTGGCCTCACGGACGGGGGACCCTCGCGAGGGTGTGAGTGCCCTGGAGGCCCCCCGGCCCTGGCTCCCCCGGGATCCCGGGGGTCCTCGCCCCGCCCCTCACTCGTCACAGCCTCCCCTGCGCATCGGCTCTGCTCCGGCCACATCCCTCCTGTTGGGCGCCTGACTTCACGGCGCCCCCGTTCTGTCGCTGCGCCCCGTGTTCCATTCCTACAGTCACCGCACAGCTGCCCCTCTGCACCCCCTCGCCGTCCCACGACACCTGTGCAGCACGGGGCTCCTGCCCGGGGCCAGAGCCGACCGGGTACCGGGGTGCAGAGGGTGCGACCTGCAGGCACAGGTCACAAGAGGAGGGGACAGGCAGGCGGGCGTGGGCGGCACAGGTGCCTTTCCTGCTGTTCCAGTCCCAGTGACCGTGAGCCCAGGAGGACGGCCTCAGGCCCCTCCCTGCCAGGTAACTCAGTGACGCCAGGAAATGGGGTGGCCAGGACCCACGCCCTGCCTGGCCTGAGCTCCATGGGTGGCCGAGGGAGGGCAGGCTTGTCACAGCCTGCGTAGAGCCCAGGCGGCGGCACTGGGTTGCCCCATAGCCTGTCTGTCCAGAGCCTCACGCCCTCCTCCCACACACTGGTGTGGGGTCAGCTCCTCCTGCCCCCCCACCCCCGGGTCTGCACCGACAAGAAGCCGGAGGCAGGAGCCAGCGCCGAGCTCGGCTGCGAGCGGCGGCCGACTCCACGGCCGGCTTCACCGCCGGGCTCAGCGCCCGCCCCGCGCCCACCCCACGCCCGGGGCGCCACCCGCGTCCCCATCCAAGTTGCCAAGGTTGCCCAGGGCGCAGCAAACACCTGTCAGAGCTCTCCCTCACGGGACGGGGCCCTGGTGACCCCAGTTCTGGGAGCTGTGGGGGGCTCAGTCCTCCCTGCGGAGCTGGCCGGCTGCCGGCGGGGCACACAGCTGACGTAGCTCTTGGCTCCTCCCGTCTTGCTGAGAACCCCCAGAGAATGGGGGGCGCCAGGGGGACCCCAGTGCCTGGCTGCAGCCCTGGGACGGGAGTCTGCAGGGTAAGTGGGGCACAGGGGCTGCAGAGGCGAGGTGGCCGCCCAGGGCTGGGCAGCGTGCTGTGTGTGACTCAGGGTACCCGGCGACACGGCAGGGCCCCAGATGCCTTCCACTGCCCCCGCAGAGGCTGTGCCCGACCTCTGAGCCTGTCTGGCTTCCAGGCGCTGGCCCGGCCCCCAGCTGCAATGCTAGGAGACAGGAACTGCCGCAGGAGCCCAAGGTCGGCTCCATCCACCTGGCTGGGAGCAGGCGGTCAGGACTGCGCGTCTGGCAGCACCCAGAGGGGACCCCTGGCATCACCGTGAGGAGGGGACAAGATGACGTCCACTGCCTGAGGCGGCACAGGCTCGGGACCCAGCCCGAGGGCTGACCCTGTCTTCCCCAGGGAGTGGCACGACGGGCCTGCCCCGGGGACTGAGCCACCAAAGACGGAGGCAGTGACGGCTGCCAGCGCTGGGGTCCATCTCCCGTCGGGGGAAGGAGACAGGAGGGCTGCACGTCCCACCCCGTTAAAATGCATTTCAGACAAAAACTTAGAAAACCTAGCCCGCAGCAAGCGAGGTGCCAATCCCCCGAGGCCCCGCCTGCAGGGAACACGCAGGGCCAGCCCAGGCCGCAGGCCGCGTGCTTCCTGGGGGCGGGCGCAGGGAGGACCAGGTGTCTTCCTGGGGGCGGGCGCAGGGAGGACCAGGTGTCTTCCTCAACGACAGAGCTGGCCCAGGGGAGGTGCTGCAGGGAGAGCCGGGACCCTCGGGAGGCGCTGCAGGGAGAGCCTGACGCCGCCTCCGTGGGCCACCCCCACCCCCTTTTGATCCTGAGGGCAGGAAGGAGGCGGCCACCGCCCTGCAAGGCTCCTCTCGCGCCCCGACTCTGACTCCGTTGCTGGCCCCGGCAGGCACAGGCCTCCATGTCCTCCAGGCGCTCCCTGCACTGGTGCTCCCAGGTGCCAGCCCAGTGGCGTCAGCTCCACGCCACTCCTCTCCCTAGAAGTGCGGCCCCCACCCCATCTCAGCGGCAGGCCCAGACGGCGCTCCGTGCAGGACGCGGCCAGGCCCGGGCGGCGGCCGTGGGGGCTCCAGCCAGCTCTCGGCCAGGGCCTGCCCAGGGCCGGCTCCCTCTGCAGGAGGCTAAGGTTCAGGACCTTGTACAATAACACATCTGAGCAGGGTCTGACCCACACCCTGGGCACGGGGCTCCCGAAGGACACGAGTCCCTGGGGAAGGGACGCGGGACAGGCAGGCACTGGGGCCAAGGACAAGGGCCCACGGACCGGCTGGACTGCTGGGGAGGAGGTGGCTGGGACGCAGGAGTGAGCAGGGTTTGTGGAATGAGCCTCTGCGGGCCCCACCCGCCGTCTGTCACAGAGGGCAGCGCATGGGTGCCAGGAACTCCCAGCTGCCGTCAGCTTCTCGAGGTGTGGTCACCAAACACACCTGGGCAGGTCGCAGGCCCAGGACGGCAGAGGTCAGCGCGGCAGAGGCGCTGCCCGGCCCTCCCCCTTCTCACCCGCACGCCTGCCCCGCAAGCGCTGAGGTCTGTCCTGCAAGCCTGGCGCCACGGAGCGCACCCGCGCCATCGCCCTGGAGGGGCGCATGGGCCCCCTGGAGGGGCGCCAGGACCTGCGCAGGCGGGGTGCGCAGCCGCAGCGCTCCGGGCCCTTCCTGCGCCCGCGGCCAGGCTGAGCAGCGCCATGCCGGCCAGGCTCGCGTCCCCTGCGCACCCCAACACAGCCCAGGCATGGCGACAGGAGACACGCAAGTCCCACTCCCTGACTTTGAGCGGGTGGGCTGGGGCGGGAGAGGGTCTGAGAGTGAAACAGGTCTGCCGGGGCCGGCGCGGGCCGGGGCGGGAGAGGGTCTGAGAGTGAAACAGGTCTGCCGGGGCCGGTGCGGGCCGCGGGAGAGGCCGCATCACCACGCGGGCTGCGTGCGCGGTCTGCTGGCTCTGGAGGGGCTGGGGAGGCCCTCTTCAAATTCGAGTAAGGCCCCCCTGCACGGCCCCCAGACAGACAGAGCCAGGCCGCAGGGCAGCTGAGCCCGCGCTCCGCTGTGTGTGCCCGAGCTCCTGACGCAGACCCGCAGAGCGCACGGCACCAACCGCCCTCGTCCACAGCCCTGACAGCGGGGTGGGGGCAGAGACCAGCACGCCCGCCACCACCCCTGGCAAGCCCGACCCCCGACAGCGCTGACCGGGCCTCCTCCGGCCGGCCCAGGACAGAACCAAGAACGAGGGCAAGGTCTCCGGCTCCCTCCTCCCTGCCACTTCCCACATCCAAACTCCGGCCAGGCCCCTCCTCTGTCCATCAGCCCTGGCGGACCTGTTTCACTCTCGGACCCTCGCCCGCCCCAGCCCCCGCTCAGAGTCAGAGCCTGGGACCCGGGAGAGCCTCCCCCAGGAGCCTGCGCGTGCTCGTCCCACTCACGTTTGCCCCTGCACGTGCCAGGCGCGGTGCAGACAGGAGCAGGAAACCACGACAGACTGCACGCACGCCCCACCCCCCACGCCAGCTCTGCGGAACGGGGGCCGGGGGTTGTCTGGACGTGGGGCGGAGCTGAGGGAGGGCGCGAGGGGAGGCAGAGCGCCGCGAGGCTGGCTTGCCGCTCTAAGCCAGGACCCGATCTCCCAGTGTCTGAAGATGTGGGGCCCCAAGAGGGCTCCGGCGTGCACCTCAGCCCGTCACGGCGCAGGCGCCACTGCACTCAGGAATCGGCTTCTGTGTGGTTTACCAGGCTCACGGGGACCGGCCAGGCCAACCCTGCAGGGACGGGGGCCATCGGTCCCCTCAGGGCTGGACGGGACGCACGCTCTGCACCAACCTGAACACCTGGCCACTTTCCAAACTCACGCAGAAGCGGTGACTGCAGACTCTCCTCACCGGGCAGGCGCCGGGCAGCAGCTGGGCCTGCCCGGGACGCCCGCACCCCTCACAGAGCCTGCCTCAATCCCGGCTCCATGCCCCCCCCCTTTTGTACAGATTTATTTATTTTGCTTGAAAGGCGGAGTTACAGGGAGAGGGAAGCAAAGGCAGAGGCAGAGACAGAGACAGAGACAGAGACAGAGGTCTTCCATCCACTGGTTCACTCCCCAAATGGCCACGATGGCTGGAGCTGGGCCAGGCTGAAGGCAGGAGCGCCATCCGGGTCTCCCGCGTGGGTGCAGGGCCCCAGCACTTGGGCCATCGTCCACTGCTTTCCCAGGCCATACCGGGAGCGGAATCGGAAGCGGAGCAGCCGGGACTCGAACAGGCGCCCACATAAGAAGTCAGCGCTGTAGGCGGCGACGCCGCAGCACCCACCCTGCTCCTGGCTTCCAACCCAGCTGCAAACTGACGCATCCTGGCGGCTGCTGGGTCCTGGTCACCCACGCAGGAGACCTGGCTACAGCCGCTGCAGGCACATGGGCGGGACCCAGTGCGTGGAGACCCCTGCCCCACCCCCCAATCTTTTAAGTAAAATGAGAAAAAAAAGGCAAAGGTAAAGACAGAGAGAGCTCTCCCATTTGCTGGCTCACTCCCAGACGGCTGGGCTGGACCACGGCAGAACCAGGGGCCAGGAGCTCCTTCCAGATCTCCCGCAGGCGTGAGGGCCCAGCACTGGGCCGCCTGCAGCGGCTCTCCCAGGCGCATTAACAGGGAGCAGGATGGGAGGTGCAGCAGCCGGGACCTGACCGGCATTCAGATGCTGGCACTGCTGTGCTGGCCACGACGCAGGCCCAGGAGGAACGCTGAAAGATGTCCCGGGGGCCGGCACTGCGGGGCTCCCGGGAGCAGGAGGAGAGAGCGAGGCAGAGCCGGCGGGTCCTGCTTCCGGCTGACCGGAGCCACCAACCTGGAGCTGAGAGGGCAGGGACCCGTCCCTCCCACGGGCGCAGCACCGAGGCTGTAACAAGCGTGGGCCCGGACCGCCCTCTGGCTGCCCCAACTCGTCACCGCAGCTACTGACTCCAGCCGCACGCATTTCTTACACAAGAAACCCTCCCTCAGCCAGAGGCCAGCCCCACACCACGCCGGGTGCCAGCTGAGGGACACCAGGGGCTCCCTGGCCTTGGCTGCAGGGCACCGCAGCCCTGGGCTCACGGCCAGCCCCCGAGGCTGCCTCTCAGCCTCTCCCCCCCCCTTCCTGGGCTCTCCTGCTTAGTGTGAGTCCCGCATCCTGACCACACCCGCAGAGCCCTGTGCCACGCAAGCGGCCCCACTGGTGAGCTCTCAGAGTCCAGGCACGGACGCGGCGCCCCGTTCCACCCGCCACGGTGCCCACACCAGCGCGCACACTCCCGGCAGCCTGTCCTGGCCGAGTTACTGGATGTGGAGCCGAGGCCCCACCGTCAAGGCAGGGTCAGGTTCCTGGGAGCCTCATCACAGCTCTGCCGCAAGACCAGTGCCCAACCGCGTCCTCCACGCGTCCTGTTTAACTCGTCCACGCGAGCCCACGGCCCCGCCACTCGGCCTGAGCTCCCACGCGGGCTTCCCCGAGAGGTCCTCCCGGCTCCCCGCGCTCAAGACCCAGGACGCTGTGAGCACCATGCTTGGGGCGACCCCGAGACCTCCGGAAAGGCAGGGCTCAACGACGGGGCTACGGCACAGGCGGGAGATGGCTGGGAGGGTGCGGGATGGGCAAGGCGCCCTGTGACCGCGCCGGAGCGCTGGGTCAGCTCTTAGCAGGAGGTGAACCTGCCAACTCGTGACACGCGACTGACGAGGGCTGACTCCGTGCCAGCCCGGCAGCCCTGCTGTGACGCCAGCCTCCCTGGGAAACGAGACAGAGAGCACGGGTTCTCCAGGAATCCTCCGTCCGCCGAGGACACCGCAGGCGACCCTGAGCCCGCGTTGCCGCCTCTGCCCCCTCGGCCTCCTGGGGCTCCAGGCCGTGTGCCGGGTGAGAGGGAACGTTATACCTGACAGCGCAACCCAACACCGCGGGGCCAGGGCGGCAGGCCGTGCAAACTGAACAGGCGGGTCGGTCGCTCCAGGCAGGCCCACTGACACCCACATGGATCTGGCAGACGGGTGGGGCGCCGAGGGGACGCGAGGGGACTGCGGGACGTGCCTGCCGCTGGCAGCAGGCGAGTGAGACGTCGGAGACCACAGGGGAAGCCACGGAGAGCGAGGCCTGTCAGCGCCGACAGAGCCCACGGACCACGCGGCTCACAGGACTGTGACCCCACTCCCGGGGCGGTGGACTCGCGACAGGAACTCCTCCCCACACACACCCAGCGAGGTCTCGGGGAGAGGGCTGAGCCGGCCGGCACGGCCGCCCCCGAGGGGTGGACCGCAGGCTGCACAGTGCTGGGCCGGCTGGCACGGCTGCCCCCGAGGGGTGGACCGCAGGCTGCACAGTGCTGAGCCGGCCGGTGCCTCCTGTTTGTGTAAAGATGGACTTATTTGAAAAGTTCAGAGAGGAAGAGACAGACCCTCCACCCGCTCCTCCAATGGCCCAGGCTGAAGCAGAGCCAGGTCTCCCCCACGGGTGCTCCCCAGGCACTCGGGCCGCCCTCGCGGCCTCCCTGGGTCCTCAGCGGGGCTGGATCGGAAGCGGAGCAGCCGGACCGAGCTGGCGGCTCTGCAGGACACGCGCGGCGCAGACAGCGGCTTCACCCGCTGGGCCCCAGCGCCAGGCCCCTTCTCCTTTTTTAAAGATTTATTTGAAGGCAGAGTTACAGTTACAGAGAGATTTTCCATCCCGATTCTCTCCCCAGAAGGAGCTGCGCCAGGCCAGAGCCAGGAGCCCCACCCAGGCCTCCCGTGTCGGCGGGGACCAGGCACTCGGCCGTCACCAGGCTACTCCCGGAGTGCGCACGGGAGAAGCTGGGCAGGAGGCAGCGGCCAGGACTGCCCTGCGCTCTGGTGGGGGACGCCAGCGCCACAAGCCACAGCCCAGCCCTCGGCACCACAGTGCCCAGAGTCCTGGTCAGTCCCTCCCCTGCAGCCCCACACACGCTCCGGGAGCTCCCACCTCGGGGCCCTGCTGCGGCCTCTCGCCGCGCCCGAGCCGGGGACGGCAGGGTGCAGGCGGCGAGCCCAGGGGCTGCTCTGGGAAGTCTGGGCCCTCGAGGGTGCCTGGCCGGCCCATCAGCACAGAGATCTGAGCAGACACTTCTAAGACCTTGCAACTGTGAGATCAAAACGTAAACGCGCTCGGGAGGAGAGTGACCTACATTTCAATGTTCCAACCGCTTCCAAGCCAGCCCTGAGCTGCAGCACACACACGCAGCGCGTTCCCAGCCCTCAGCTGGGCCACGCCCATCCCGCCGGGTCGGCAGCCGTGGGTTCTGGCCAGCCGCGCTGCAGGCCTGGCCCAGCCCAGCTGCACAGGCATCGGGAACCGCTCTCTGATTGCAATTAGTAATGTTTGAAAAATTCTCCACGATCCCTTGAGGGAGAGAGGCTACCCAGGGCAAGCCAGCAGCCAGGCCGGCTCCGGCCCCCTTTGTTTTTCCCTAAAGTCAGTGATGCCTGGCCCCAGCGCAGGGGGAAGAGGCCACAGCAGGAGGGGGCGGCGTCTCCGGCCGGACAGATTCCAGCCCAGCTCCCCGGGCCGCCCTCTGCGGAGCCACAAAGGCCGCCTTGAGGCCCGGGGCTGCCGCCCATTCAGACCATCGGGACCCTGATGAGCCAGAGCTGTGGACTGACGGACGCCGGCCCGTCTGTCTGCGTCAGCATGGGGGTGGCAGTGCCGGGGGTGAGGAGGGACCTTTCGGGGGTCCCGTGGGGATGAGCAGGGGGATGAGAAGGGGGTGCTGTAAAAGGGGGCAGGATGTCCCCAGTGCTTCCCCAGCAGAATGGCCTCAGGCCACTGGCTGCTGGAGCAAACGCGCGGCATCGCGGCCTGTGGGGAGAGGTGTTTGCCCGGCGCTGCGGCCTGGTGGGCTAAGCTTCCTCCTGCAGGGCCAGCATCCCACATGGGCGCCAGTTTGAGTCCCGGCTGCTCCATTTCCAGTCCAGCTCTCTGCTGTGGCCTGGGAGAGCAGTATAAGATGGCTCAAGTCCTTGGGCCCCTGCACCCGTGCGGGAGACCCGGATGGAGCTCCGAGCTCCTGGTCGGCACAGCTCTGGCCACTGTGGCCATCTGGGGGGTGAACCAGCAGATGGAAGCCCTCTCTCTCTGTTACTAGCCAAGGTGAAGCTCAGGGACTTTGAGCGAAGGCGCTGACGGCCAAGCCCTCCCAGCGCGCCCTACAGCGGCCAGCTCTCCTCGAGCCGGCGCAAGTCCACAGCGCTCCCGCCAGGAACGGCACGGGCGGGAGCGGTCCCGGCCAGCGTGGGGGTGTGCGGGCATCCACGCGCGACACAGCACAGGGCCGTGCAGGAACACCAGCCCGGTGCGCGTCCTGTGCCAGCGTGCAGGAGGGACTCTCCGGCAGGCACTCCAACGCGGGACGCAGGCGGCCGAGGCAGCGGCCCGAGCCACGCTCCACCACGTCCACCCCGGTCTCTGTCGGCGAAGAGTATCGCCACGAGCCCTTTGGAAACCCATCCAGTAGGCGTGGGTTCTAGAGGCGGGTGCTGTGGCTCAGTGGGTTAACCCTCCACCTGCGGCGCCGGTTCCAGTCCCGGCTGCCCCCTTCCAGTCCAGCTCTCACCTCTCACCTGTCTCTCCCTCTCACTGTGACTCTACCTCTACTACGTGCCAGGCCGTAGGGAAGGTGACGAGCCCGGCGGGCCACGTCTAGGGGCGAAAGGTAGAGTAGGCAGTGGACGCTGGGGAGGCAGGAGACCCAGAGAGGCTCACGGGACGAGCAGGGGGAGCTGGCAGGCCCCCGAGGAAAGCCGCCCCACGAGGCCGGGTGCTGTGGGCAGAAGGGGAAAGACAGTGGCGTCAGACAGCCCAGCTGCACGCGGCCCAGGCCTCTCCGCTCCATCCGGGGGAAGCAGGGGCGGCGCGCTGCAACCTACCGTGGCCCAGTCTGGTCAGGCCCCTCGGGTCCAGCCCGGCGCAGCCCCGGGCACGCGGAGGCGTCTCCTAAGCCAAGGGCAGCAACTCTGAGCCTCCCAGCCCTGGACCAGTCGGACCTGTTCCCACGCAGCCACCGGACAGGCACCTGGTGCCCCGCCCGAGCCCAGCAGAGGCCAGGCCAGGCCACGGGCCCGGGCGGTGCCTGTTGACAAGGAGCCCCACTCGCGGGGCGCGGGCCTGGCGCAGGCCGCACGGCACGCCCACGTGAGCACAGCCCTGGCGTGTGGGCGGCAGGCCACGGGCCACCTCCTCCGAAGGCCCTGGAAGACGTCCAGGGTGAAGACACACAGGGCTTGCAGGGCAAGAATGACGGGGGCAGAGAGCGGGTGGGTGGGGCAGGCGGGGGGCGCAAGGCCGTCCGACAGGTCTGAGGGAACCACGCGGGGCAGCTGCACCCGAGCCCTCCGGGGACGTTCTGCCCTGTCTCTAGGGCAGCCCCCAGGGACCCGCCATGGGGACGGGCAGGGCTGCACATCCCTGCGGACACAGTGAGCAGAAACCCACGGTCCCCGCCCGCAGGGGGCTCTGGTCCAGGGGCCGCTCACCCCCGTGCCTGACACTGAGCGGGACCTGGCCACTCTGCTGGGGCCTCTGCCTGCGCTGCATCCCCACACCCAGGTGGGAGCCGCTTCCCGCCAGCCGGAGGCCTCGCGAGGCGGCGCTGAGTCAGGTCCGGCAGGGGAAGCGCCGTCTGTTTTCCTGCTGTGGCTGGGAAGTCGCCGCGTGACCCCGCTCCCGGGGCCCAGTCAGCAGGTTTCCCCAGGAGCTCGGAGGAAAAGGAAGGCCAAGCTGCCCTGGTCAGGCCCGGCGGGAGACGCCAGAGGCTCCGGCAGCGCAGGGCTCAGGGGAGGGGAGGGAGGGAGGGAGGGGAGGGGAGGGAGGAGCCAGCTGCTGCAGCCTCCAGGCTCCAGGACCACTCCCCGCTCCAGCAGGGCGGTCAGGATGCCACCCTTGGGCCAAGAGGCCTGGGGCCTTCAGAGCCCTGGAGCCCAGGACAGCCTTCCCGCCCCCCCCCCCCCCGGGTCCAGGGCCAGATGCTCCCAGAGTCCCGGCAGAGAGGGAGACGTGGAGGCAGGAGCGAGGCCAACACTGCCCAGGGCCCTGGACACAGACCCCGGAGCCAGAGGCGGGCCGGGGACACAGGGGCGCGCACGGCCAGCGAGGGGCAGGGGACGGGCCCGGGCGCCCCCGCACTGCGGGCCCTAACGGAGCCGCTCCGAGGCCGCAGCCCACAGGGAGGTCGCGGGGAGCCCCTGGGCGCCCAGGCTGCTCTTCAGTGGCACCCAGAGTATAATTAAGTATCGCAGGGCTGGGCCCAGCACACCCAGATAAGCATGGGGCGGCCCTGCCCCAGGCGAGCGCTCGGCCTGGCCTGTGGACGCGGCCTGCTGGGCGCAGCAGTTCCGGGAGTCCGGCTCCTGCTGTACTGAGACCGGGAGCCCGCAGGAGGCCCGGGGGACGACGCTCTGCGCCTGCTAACGGCAGCTGCCGGCCACGCTCCACACTCGGGCCGGAGCCCCAGGTTCCTCCACGCGGGCAGGGCCCAGCCGGCGCACGCAGATGGCCAGGGTCCCGCGTCTTCCGGAACGAGCGGCTAAGGCCACTGGGTCTTCTCCGGCCTCCCGCCGCCGTGGCCCAACCCAGTTCCCATCACCCCAGACACGGCGAGGGCGGAACCCGCGCCCCCGGAGGCAGAGGGGTGCGGCCTGAGTCACCGCTGGCGCACGCGAGCCCCAGCCTCTGCCCGCAATCAGAGCCACACCCCCGAGCCTGCTGACCCCGTCCGCGGCCCCGCCAGGCTGGGGTCCCCGGTGCACCCAGGCCTCCCCCCGGGCCCGAGCTCGCTTCTTCCTGCCCAGGGCCCAGGAGCAGCCGACAGGCGGCGCAGCCAGGGGAGGCGCGGTCGGGGTTCCCCGCGCTCAGACTTTCCGCCACACGCGCGCCCCTCGCAGCCCGCGTTGCCGGCAGCCCCGGCCCTCGCCATCCCCAAGCCTCCCCAGGGCCGGGCCACGGGAGCCAGGACCCCGTGGCAATGACGTCGCCCAGGCGCGGAGCGTGGCCCTGCCCCCGCTGTCACCCCAGCCAGGCCCTCCACGCACGGGACCCCTCGCGTCCAGAGGGTGCCGCCGGGGGCGCCGCCCTGCGCCTCACCGGCCGGGCCAACGCAGGCCTCGGGGTGGACGAGCCTCGGCTGTCGTCCCGGCACCCTCCCACCCCACCCGACACCCCAGGGGCTCCACCCCCCCACGTGGAGGAGGAGGGGTCAGAGCGCCCCCCCCCGGGGGGCCCCGCCTTCTTCAAGACCCCCGGCGTTCCCAGGGAGGGGGCCCACCGTGCGGGGGAGAACTGGGGGCGCGCGCGGCCCTCTCCTGACGCCCCCGCTCTCCCCGAACCTCGCTTCTGTGGACGTCGGGGCCAGGCGACCCCAGGGGCGGGGGCGAGGCACCAGAGCCGCGCAGCCCCCCACCACGGGGAGCAGCGCTGTCAGCGCCCCGCCCGGGGCTCAGGAGGGGAGACCCCAGTCCGCAGGAAGACAGCGCCCTGTGCCCGGGGGAGGGGACCCCTGTGCCTGGGGGAGGAACTCGGGCGGGGGGGGAGACCCCTGTGTCCGGGCGGGGGTCTCGGGCGGGGGGCGGCCCCTGTTCCCGGGCGGGGAGGGACTCGCAGTGGGGGGAGACCCCTGTGTCCTGGGGAAGGACTCGCGGGGGGCGGCCCCTGTGCCTGGGCGGGGGTCTCGCGGCGGGAGGCGGCCCCTGTGCCCGGGCGGGGGTCTCGCGGCGGGGGGGCCCCTGAGCGCACCTGAGCGTCAGCCCCCGCACAGGGAGGCACCGACCGGGCGGGCTGGGGACGGGGTGCGGGGGGGGGACTCGGGGAGCACCGCCGCCCGCGGGGCCGGGACAAACAGGGGGGACTCGGGGAGCACCGCCGCCCGCGGGGCCGGGACAAACAGGGGGGACTCGGGGAGCACCGCCGCCCGCGGGGCCGGGACAAACAGGGGGGACTCGGGGAGCACCGCCGCCCGCGGGGCCGGGACAAACAGGGGGGACTCGGGGAGCACCGCCGCCCGCGGGGCCGGGACAAACAGGGGGGACTCGGGGAGCACCGCCGCCCGCGGGGCCGGGACAAACAGGGGGGGACTCGGGGAGCACCGCCGCCCGCGGCCGCCCAGGGGGGGCCGAGCCCGAGCCGGGGGCGCCGGGCTCCGCACAGCGACCCACTCGGGGCCGCCGAGGCCAAGCCCCACCCGCCACGCTCAGACGACCCCAAAGCCCCGCGCCCCGCGCCCCCGGCCCCAGGCGACCCAGGGCCGTCTCGGGGGGGGGGTCTCCGCGGGGCAGGCCCGACCACCTCCCCCGGAGCCCCCGCCCGCCCCGCCGCGGCCCGCGCTCACCTGGCTCGCCTTGTAGAACTGCTTCTTCAGCCCGGCCACCGACATGCTGACCGCCGCCGCCGCCGGCCGAGGCTCCGGGCGCCGCCGTCCGCGCTCCCCGCTCGCCGGCCCGCGCCCGCCCCGGCGCCGCCTCAGCTCCCCGCGCGCCCGCGCGGCCAGGATATTACATGGCAACCACACACTTCCGGTGCGCGCGCCCCCGGCCTCGCGTCTGCGCACGCGCGCCCCCTGTCGGCACGACTGCGCACGCGCGGGAGGCCCGGCGCGCCGGGGGCCGCCTCCTGTCAGAGAGTGACGCGAGGGCGAGTCTAGAGCGGCCACGGTGGCTGCAGCGACCCCTGGTGTCCCGGAGGCGGTCCTACACTCTTAGAAAAGATGCCTAAACATACCTAGGGTATTGATAATTCGCCAGAAAGTACATTAAAAATACCATAAAATAAAGTAAAATATAATAAGAAAATATAAATTCTCTAGCTACTTGTTTATCCATCTCAACTAAACCCAACTCCGTGTGAGCTCAGTTCCGTCTCTCTCCATCTGCCTGGGCTCACCCATTGTGATCCAAGGGAGACCTAAGGGTCTTCCCCCTTCCCACTCCCTCCACACCGCTCCACCTCCTCCTCGCTGGTGCCCTCCCTTTCTAGTTCTCCCTGGTCAAAAAGATTGTTCTGGAACACAGCTCAGTCTCTATCAGTCCCCGGCACAAAGTCCACCCGCTGCCCAGCCTGCGCGGCCAAGTCTGCAGAGTTTGACCCCGCACCTCTCCCGATCTCTGCGCTCTTTGTCCTGCGTGGCCCCGCTTGCTGCTGGAAATTTGCTGACCTCATCCCTCCCTCGCACGTTCCCCCCATCCTTAGTGCTTGAAATGTCACTTCCTCCAGGAAGTCCTCCCAGACTGTTAATACTGGTTTTTTGGATCCATGAATACTGATTTTTGTCCTTTAATACTGATTTTCTGGATCGACTGTTATGGATAAAATGCATTGACTTAGACATTACTAACAAATCAAAACGAGTGATTGGATCCAGAAAGAGGAAGAATGACTATGACGAAACTGCTCGAACTTCAAGGTGGAAAATGGCTGTCACGCTTGAGCGGGTTTCTTTAAGATTTTTATTTATTTATTTGAAAGACAGAGTTAGAGAGAGGCAGAGAGAGAGAGAGGTGGGAGGAGAGAGAGGGAGAGAGAGGGAGGGGGAAGAGAGAGGGGGAGAGAGAGGGAGAGGGGGAGGGAGACAAGAGGGAGGGGGAGAGGGAGGGGGGAAGAGAGGGGGGAGAGAGAGGGAGAGGGGGGAGGGAGACAAGAGGGAGGGGGAGAAGGAGGGGGAAGAGAGGGGGGAGAGAGAGGGAGAGGGAGGGAGGGGGAAGAGGGGGAGAGGGGGGAGGGGGAAGAGGGAGGGGGAAGAGGGAGGGGAAGAGGGGAGAGAGGGGGAAGAGGGGGAGAGAGAGGGAGGGAGAGAGAGGAGAGGGAGGGAGGGGGGGGGGAAAAGAGAGGGGGAAGAGAGAGGGGAGGGAGACAGAGGGGAAGGGGGGAGAGGGAGGGGGAGAGGGAAGGGAAAGGGGGAGAGAGGGAGGGGGAAGAGAGGGGGAGGGGGGGAGGGGAGAGGGAGGGGGGAAGAGGGAGGGAGAGAGGGGGAAGAGGGGGAGAGAGAGGGAGGGAGGGAGAGAGAGGGAGAGGGAGGGAGGGGGAAGAGAGGGGGAGAGAGGGGGAGGGAGACAGAGGGAGGGGGGAGAGGGAGGGGAAGGGGGAGAGAGGGAGAGGGAGGGAGGGGAAGAGAGGGGAGAGGGGAGGGGAAGAGGGGAGGGAGAGAGGGGGAAGAGGGGGGAGAGAGAGGGAGGGAGGGAGAGGGAGAAGGGGAGAGGGAGGGGGAGAGAGGAGAGGAGGGAGACAGAGGGAGGGGGAGAGAGAGAGGGGAAAGAGGGAGAGAGAGAGAGAAGGAGGGAGGGGGAGAGAGAGAGGGGAAAGAGGGAAGAGAGAGAGAGATGGAGGGAGGGGAGAGAGAGGGAGAGGGAGAGAGAGGGAGAGAGAGGGAGAGGTCTTCCCATGCGCTGGTTCACTCCCCAATTGGCCACCATGGCCAGAGCTGGGCTGATCCGAAGTCAGGAGCCGGGAGCTCCATCCGGGTCTCCCACGCAGGTGCAGGGCCCAGCACTTGGGCCATCGTCCACTGCTCTCCCAGACCACACCAGGGAGCTGGACCGGAAGAGGAGCGGCCGGGACTCGAACCGGCGCCCGTGTGGGATGCGGCCCTGCAGGCGCCGGCCCCCTGGGTGTTTTCCGGGCGCAGACGCGGCTGGAAGATTCCAAATGCCTGCACTGGGTGGGGGGCAGCGGCCCCCGACGGCGGATGGGAGGTGGAGGATGGCTTCAGGAGACGCAGGGGCGAGGGCGGCGGGTCAGAGCTGAGCGCCCCCTACGCGGCCCCGACGGGGAGGGGCAAGGACGGTGGGGTCCACACCCTCGGCCGGCGGAGCGGGGCGGGGGTGAAGGCGGTAGGGTGCGTGGGTGCCGCTTCCCGGGGGTCGGGGCGTGGTGCGGCCTCTGCGCCGGAGCCCACGGGGGGGGGGGGGGCGGCGCGGGTGCTGCCCGGGACGGTGAGGGCTTTGGGGGGGGCCGGCGTTTCACCGTCGGGGGGGGGGGTCCGGCATAGCAGTTACCGCCCCACACCGCAAGGGCTTTGTTGGCAGAAGGAGGACAGACGACAGGGAGTCCGCAGGTGCGGTGGACTAACGCACCCCTCCCTCCCTCCCTGCCTGCTCCCTTGCTCTCCCCTCCCCTCCCCTGCTTCCCCACCCCTCCCTTCCCCTATTCCCCCTCCCCTGCTCCTCCACCCTTCCCTGATCCCCCACCCCTCTCTGCCCTGCTCCCCCACCCCTTCCCTCCCTGCTCCCACACCCCTCCCCTCCCTGCTCCCACATCCCTCCCTTCCCCTATTCCCCCTCCCCTGCTCCCCCACCCCTCCCTGCTCCCCTGCTCTCCCCTCCCCTCCTCTGCTCCCCACCCCTCCCCTCCCCTATTCTCCCTCCCCCTCCTCTGCTCCCCCACCCCCTCTCTGACCTGCTCTCCCCTGCCCCCCCCTGCCCCCCCCTCCCTCCCCTCACTGCACCAGCTTTTCCAAAGATGCAACTGTAATCCGCTCTAATTCGCCACTCATCCTAATATCCAACAAGTCCGAGGCGGGAGGACCCAGGTCCGTGCGCGGGAGGACGGCGGTGCGGCAGTGGCCACCTCCTCCCCGCGCCCTCGGTGGGTGCCGTGGGCGCCGCGCGCCGGGTTAACGGCGGCCTTGGTCTGTCTCCGAGGCCGGCTCCCCGCGCTCCCGTTTGATCGGAAAGGGAGATTTCTGTCCCGCGGACGGCTGCAGCGTATACACAGCGCACTCTCTTCATCCGGTCATTTCGCTCCAAGCGGCACCGTGGCGGGGCGGGGGTGGGGGTCAGCCGCCGCCCGTGGAGCCCGCGGCCCCTGCGACCTCGGACCCCAGTCCCAGCCGCTCCACAGCCAGGCCGACCCCCGGCCAGTGCGCTGGGAGGGCCCGCGTCCGAGAGCCCCGCAACCCACGTGGGCGCTCCAGACTCCGAGCTCGGGCCGGCCCAGCCTCGGGCCACTGTGGGCCTCTGGGGAGGGTGGAAGGTCTCCCGCCCCCCCCCCCCCCCCGGCCTTTCAAATCCCTCATTTAAAAATGTAAACCCTAGCATCGCCGGGCCGGCGCTGGGGCCCAGCGGGTAAAGCCGCCACCTGCAGGGCCACATCGCATATGGACGCCGGTTCGAGTCCCGGCTGCTCCACTTCCGGTCCAGCTCTCTGCTGTGGCCTGGGAGAGCAGTGGACGATGGCCCGAGTGCTGGGGGCCCTGCACCTGCGTGGGAGACCCGGATGGAGCTCCTGGCTCCTGGCTTTGGATCGGGCCGGCTCTGGCCATGGTGGCCATCTGGGGAGTGACCCAGCGGAAGGAAGACCTCTCTCTCTCAATCTCTCTCTCCCTTTCAATACATAAATACATCTCTTTAAAAGGAAGAAAGCAAGTCGGTGCCTCTGTCCAGACTCCGCCGCGGGTGTGTCCGGCTCTGCACCTGCCCGGCCCGCCCAGCGTCGATATTTCTGGTTCGCAGATGTACTTTATCCAGCGTTTAGGCATCCGCCATCGGACGGGGCCCGGGGGCTCGAGGGTCTGCAAATGCACGTTCTCACGCAGCGGCCGCAGCGGGCACGGCCCCGCGGGAGCCGAGCGGACAGGGCCGGGCGTGGACACGGGGCCGGGCGTGGACACGGGGCCGGGGCGCTGGGGCCGGCGCAGCGCGGGGACCCCGGGACCCCTGATAACTCATACGGCCCACGGCTGTTGCTAGGCTCAGCCCAGCCCCGAGTGAGGAAAACGCCACACTTCAGAATTCTCGCCAAACTCCGGTTTGCAAGTTGTCACCGGCGCCCTACGTCACACGTTCCCGTGACGTTAGAGGCTGGCCCGCCCTCCTGCAGACCTATCCCACGCGCTCCGCCAATCGCAACGCCGGGCTCGCCGCTTGACGTCTCTCGCCCCCAATCGCAGCGCGTCCCGTCGCAGCCAATCGCAGGCCGCCGCTGGACAGCCCCTCCCCCCGGCCCCGCGATCAATGGGGGAACCTGTGGGAGGACTGGAAGCCGCGGCTCTCGCGAGGATGCTCGCGGCGGTCCTCGCTTCCCGAGGCGGGCAGTCACGTGACGCCGTCTCGGCCAATCGGCGTGAGGGCTGCGGGGGTCGCCGCGGTTCCCGCCAAATACGAGCGCAGCGGCCGCGGCAGCAGCGGCGCGGGCGGGAGGGCGAGAAGCAGCGGCCGCCGGAGCGGAGCCCGCGCCTCCGCCGCCTGAGGGGAGCCCGAGCCGCCGCGGCGGCGATGCTGGAGGAGCCGGAGTGCGGGGCGCCGGGCGCCAGGGCCGCGGCCGGAGGTCGGTGCGGGCCCGCGCGGCGGCGGCGGCGGCGGCGGGGGGGCGCGGCGCGCGCGGCCCGCGCTGGCCGGGACGGCGGTTGGCGACGGGCCTCCCGACGGCCGGCCTGCCTCGGCGGCCCTGGAGCCTCGGGATCGCGGGCAACGGCCTTGCGGCGCCGACGTTCTCGTCGCGGCCGCGACCGCGTTCATTCCCCCCCCCCGGGGGGCGCTTTGGGGTCGGTCTGTCCGTGCGGGGCCCTCGGGGGCGGCCAGGACGGGCGTCCGAGGCCCACGGAGGCCCCCAGAGCCGGCTGTGCAGGTTCCCGCGGGCCTTGGCGCCCGCTGGGCAGCTCGGCGCCTGCAGCGGGTGGGGAAACTGAGGCAGGAGGCTGCCCGGGCCAGTGCGGGGCGCGCGGGGGGGGGGGCAAGCCCAGGTCCGAGGCCTGGATGGTGGCGATCGTCAGGGAGCTGGGCCCCCGGGTTTCTGCCCCTGCCGGTGACAATAGGAGTCTTTCTGGCCTGCCTGGGGTCCCCCAAAAACCGTCAGGGGGTGGTCGAGAGCCGTGTGTCTCCCCACCGGACGCCTGCGCTCGGGGCTCAGAGCAGGTGCCCAGGACCTGCTCGGGTGGCTGCAGCAGCCTTGTCTGACCCGAGGTGTCTGAGCCCGTGGGGAGGTGGAGCAGCATCCCTGCCCCCCACCCCACCCCTGCGACGTGTCCCCCGCGGCTGTGCGGCGGGGCGACCTCCCAGCCCCCTCCCTGCTTGGGGGCCGTTGCATTGAGGCTAGCAGGCCTCATGATGTTCCAGGCCCGCGGCTGAAGGAGAGAGGACGGGCTGGCTGGGCGCGGTGGCCAAGCCCGGGTGCTGTGTACGGCCGGAAAAGGAAGGGGTTCGCAGGCCGCCCTGTCTGGTCCCCAAGTGCCCACGGTGGCCGGAGCCTGGGGCCGGGAGTGCAGCCCGGGTTCCCCGTGTGGGCGGCGGGGAGCGGGGGGCTCAGCCTGGCACTGGCCGGCGACTGTGCCCTGCCCCCGTCACTCCCCAAGCCCGGGCAGTGGCCACAGGCGGCTTTTGGGGGGCCCTGGCCTGACCCGCTCCGGGCAGCTCTCCCAGAATTCTGTGGGCGATCCCTGCGCGCCGGCTCCCTTGGCAGGCGGCGGAGCTGCTCTCCAGCTGGTACCCCGGGCTGCGTGGCATCCGATCCCGAGGTCGCGGCTGGACAGACCAGCGGCCAGCCAGGCGTCGCATCCCCGCGCCTCTCGTCCAGTGGGGCCGTGTTCCTGGTGCTGTGCTCACGCACGGCCAGTGGCTGGAGCCACAGCGTGGGGGAGGGCCCCGCTGTCCCCCAGCCGCCCCGCACGGGGAGCTCCCTGTCCCGGCTCGGGCCTGGCCAGCTCGGGCTGTGGTGGGCTGTCTCTGGGTGTGGCCGGTGTCCCCTGGCTGTAGCTAACGGCTCTTCCTCTGACACATTTTTCTTCTTCTTCGCAGCCATGGATTGCAAAGGCAGAGCCGCCTTCCCGGTTAAGAAGTTAATACAAGGTAACTCTCCGGGCTGGGCTGGGGCGGGGGCGGGGCTTCGCCGGCTCCTGGGGGTCTGGGGGGGGTAAACAGTTGCGTCTTTGCAGATACAGTGGGGGTTCCCTGGCCGGCCGCGAGGGAGGCCGTCCGTGCTCCGTGCACACCGCACGCCCACCTCGTCGCCCGTGGCAGGGAGCGGCCTCTGCGCCTCTCCCCTCGCGGCTGTGCGTCCGCGCTCCGAGCCTGTGTGGGAGTTGGGAGCCTTTCGGGGTTGAGCTCCCCAGGTCGGGTGCGTGGACAGTGGGGTCTCCCGTCCTCGGGCGGTTGGGAGCGGGTGACGGGCGTAGACACGTCTCCAATGCCAGGACAACCAGGCGTCCCCTGGGTCTCAGGACCGCCCCGGCCGAGAGCCGCTGTGGTGTAGGGAGAGACGTCCCCACTCGTGTCCGGGGCAAGGCCGGAAGCGCGTCCACCTGCAGGCCAGGGGGCGCGGCTGGGTTGTGTGCACAAACGGGGGGTCCCGGGTGTGGCTTTGTTTTTGTTTTGTTGTTTTTAAGTTAGGTTTAATTACTTGAAAGGCCCAGTTACAGAGAGGAGGAGAGAGAGGTCTTCCATCCGCTGGTTCACTCCTCAAACGGGCAAAGGCTGGGGCCGGGCCAGGCTGTGCCGGGAGCTGCATCCGGGTCTCCCACGTGGGTGCAGGGCCCAGCGCTCAGCCCCTCGGCTGCTGCTCTCCGGGGTGCTTGGCGGGAGCAGCCGGGACTCGGGCCAGCGCTCCCAGGGGTGGCCGGTGCCGCAAACACAGCCGCTGGCTGTTGGGTTTAGGACTTGGCTGTTACCAGGTTTCCGACCTCCTGTGACAGTGACAGGTGTTGGTGGCAGTGGGGTTGAGAGTGACAGCGGGAGGACTACGAGCGAGCTGCGGACGCCGGCCTCCTTGTTTTAAAAGCCAGTCTAGGCCGGCGCCGCAGCTCACTAGGCTAATCCTCCGTCTGCGGCGCCGGCACACCGGGTTCTAGTCCTGGTCGGGGCGCCGGATTCTGTCCCGGTTGCCCCTCTTCCAGGCCAGCTCTCTGCTGTGGCCCGGGAGTGCAGTGGAGGATGGCCCAGGTGCTTGGGCCCTGCACCCCATGGGAGACCAGGAGAAGCACCTGGCTCCTGGCTTCGGATCAGCGCGGTGCGCCAGCTGCGGCGGCCATTGGAGGGTGAACCAACGGCAAAGGAAGACCTTTCTCTCTGTCTCTCTCTCTCACTGTCCACTCTGCCTGTCAAAAAAAAAAGAGAGAGAGAGAGAAAGAAAAACTGTATAAAAAAGCCAGTAAAGTAACCCCCAAGTGTCCATGACGGCCAGGGCCGGGCCCAGCTACCGCCCGGATCCTGGAACCCACCTCTCCGGGTCTCCACCTGAGTGACAGACTTGGCCGGGAGCCGTCGGCCGTCTCCCAGGCGCCTTAGCGGGAAGCAGAGCCGGGACTCAGCTCCGGGCGCTCTGAAGGGGGCGTCCTGCGCGCTGGGCCCCAGGCTGCCCCCTTGTCTCCTCTGACTCCGGCTGTGGGGAAGGCACGGGGTGAGCGGGAGGCTCGGGGCCCAGCCGGGTTGGTGCTGCCCCAGCTCGTGGAGTGGCAGGGCGCCCGCCGGTGGTCACCGTCTGCCCGACTAACGGCCGCCCCCGCTCTTCCAGCCCGTCTGCCGTTCAAGCGCCTGAATCTTGTACCCAAGGAGAAAGAGGCCGCGACGGGGGCGCCGAGGAGCCCCGCGGGCGCCGTGCGGAGACCAGGCCCCCAGCTCGCCGGCTCGCTGGACAACGTGGAGAACGACTGTCTGGCTTCCGAGGGCGGCCTCGGGCCCCCGCTGCTCAACGGGGAGGGGCCGCTGGGCGGCTGCCTGCGGACCAGGGCCCAGGAGAGCGCGGACCGCGGCGCCGTCGTCATAGACTTGACCGAGGACTCGTGCGAACTGCCCGCCGGCCCCGCCGGCCACAGCCCACTCCAGGCCGAGGCCGCCGCCCCCGGGAAGGCAGTGAAGGGAGTCGGGGTCAGAGAGCAGCCGGGGCTGCCCGAGGCCGCTCCGAAGGCTGGGCCGGCGTTGCCAGGAGAGACCGTCGCCGCCGGCGCCTGTGCTGCGGACGAGGGGGGCGACAGCTCCAGAGGCGCCGGGCGGCGCTGCGACCCGCAGGAGGGCCGGGCCGGTTGGCGGGCGGCCGGCGGCATCCTGTGCCAAGGGAAGGTGCCCGTGGTGCTGCTGCGGGACGTCCTGGCCGAGACACCTGCCCGGAGCAGGCCCGCCTGCGGGAGCGACCAGCCGGGGCCGGACTCTGCGCCCAGCCCCTCCTCCCTGAGCTCCTCCTCGCCCAGCAGCTCCCCCGAGGGGCAGCCTGCTCCCAAGAGGCAGCGCGGCCGGGGCAGCCCGTCCCCCAGCTCCACCCCCGTGGACAGGGTGAGTACCCCCGCCGCGTCGCTAGGTCTCCGCGCGTGGACTTGGCCGAGGGGCGGCGTGGCGGGCGCTGCTGGCCTTGCTCCCCCGAGCCCTGGTGGCTCCCTCCTGTCTGTGCGCAGGTCTGTAGGGGCGCGGGGTCGGGGGCCGCTGAGTGCCAGACACCACTGTCCGAGGGTGCAGTGGGATGCGTGCTCAGCTCCGGCCCCGCGTGCCGTCTGCAGCCTCACCTGCGCTCAGGACGCCGCCGTCCCGTGTCGGAGCCGGGATCCGTGCCGCCTCGGCTCCCCGCCCAGCTCCCCGCCGGTGCCCCTGGGAGGCGGCAGCGGACAGCCCAGACCGGGTGGCGCTCCCGCATCCTGACTCCCCTGGTGCGGGCATTCGGGAAGTGGGCAGCAGGCGGAAGATCTCCGTCTGTCACTTTGACGAAAAATAGTATTTGAAAGGCAAAGATTTATTCATAATTTACTTGACGGCAGTGTTACAGAGAGGAGAGACGGGGAGCTGCAGTCCGCGGGGCCACTCCCCAGATGGCTGCAGCGGCCGGGGCTGGGCCAGGCCGAAGCCAGGAGCCGGGAGCCCCATCCGGGTCTCCCACGCGGGCGCAGGGCCCAAGGACCTGGGCCATCGTCCACTGCTCTCCCAGGCCACAGCAGGGAGCTGGATGGGAGGTGGAGCAGCCGGGACTCGAACCCGCGCCCACCGGGGACAGCAGCCGGTGGTGGCTCGGATCCCCGGGCCCCTGCGCCCGCACGGGAGACCTGCAGCCGGGCTCCTGCCCCGGCCCGGCCCGGCCCCGGATGCTGTGGCCATTTGGGGAGTGGGCAGTGGACGGGAGAGCCTGCTCTCTGTGTCTGTCTCTCCCACACGTATGGATAAGCAAAGCCCGGGTGTCTCCCACACGTATGGATAAGCAAAGCCCGCGTGTCTCCCACACGTATGGATAAGCAAAGCCCGCGTGTCTCCCACACGTATGGATAAGCAAAGCCCGGGTGTCTCCCACACGTATGGATAAGCAAAGCCCGGGTGTCTCCCACACGTATGGATAAGCAAAGCCCGGGTGTCTCCCACACGTATGGATAAGCAAAGCCCGGGTGTCTCCCACACGTATGGATAAGCAAAGCCCGGGTGTCTCCCACACGTATGGATAAGCAAAGCCCGGGTGTCTCCCACACGTATGGATAAGCAGAGCCCGGGTGTCTCCCACACGTATGGATAAGCAAAGCCCGGGTGTCTCCCACACGTATGGATAAGCAAAGCCCGGGTGCTTTTGTGGCTTGTTTGTCTCTGGAATGCGGGCCTGGGGGGGGCCTGCTGGGTTTGATCTCCAGGGGCCCCTGTAGTTTCTCGATGGCTCCATCCCTTTCACCTCCGGGAAAGTGGCTCCCTGTTGGTTTTCACCTGCAGGGCAGAGAGCGCTCCGACCTGCTGGTCCCCTCCCCAAATGCCAAGCTGGTGGCCAGCCCCCGGCACGGTGCCGGTGCCCTGGAGACCCTGCTGAGCTGTGTCGTGGGGGGGGGTGCACGTGTGGCGCGCGTCTTGGACCCCCAATGCCAAGTGCGCCGTGCAGAGCCCAGAGGCCCGCGCTGTGTTTGCCTCCAGCCCCAACTGCTCCCTGGGGGTCCGAGTCCCTCCCACTTGAGCTTCCTGCTCTCCCGGGCTCCGGGGGGCTCTTGCTTTGTTGCTGGTCACCGCGGGAGGAGGCCCGTCTCTGCGCCGTGTTGGATCCGCCCAGGGTGTTTGCCCGTTTGGCTTTTTGTGAAGTCCTGGGGATCTGGAGATCCTCCCTTTGGAAAACCCCGGGTGACCCCAGGTGTGCTGACGCGGAGCCGCCTTCTGCCGTGAGGCCCGCGGGCGCTCCTCGGCACGTGCCGGCGTGATGCGTGTCTCGTGGGACCCTCGGCTCGCCTCTGTGCCAGCCGGGGCCGGGTGGCTGCGGTCTTCCTGCCTGTGATGGCGCTCAGCCGTCAGCCCCTCTCGCCCACAGCGTCAGCCAGCCGGGGCTTGAAGACATCCGGGAAGGGTTGCCTGTTCCCTAACCAGCGCGGCCACGGTGCTCTAAGTCGTTAGAGACGAGCTGGCCTCTGCGGGTTCTGTGCAGCCCCGCCCTGCTGTGTGGGAGGGACCTGAGCACTGGCTGGGGGGGGTCCGGGAGGGGCCTGGGCCCGTCTCTGCGTGAATGCGGTCCTGCAAGTGTCACAGCGCCCCGCGGCCCGCTCCGGCGTCTCCGCTGGCCGTTGGAGGGACGGCTGTCGTGGTGTTCCCTGCCCGAGACTCTCCCGGGCGGAGACAGGCTCTCTGCCTGCTCTGGGAGCCCCCTGGCTGGGGCTCACTCCCCCGTGGGCGGGCCTTGGGAGCTCCCGGGGACCCCACCTTCCTCTGTGACGACTCGAACGTCACCGTGGCACGGCTGTTTTGGTTTTGTTTTGTTTTGTTTTTCAGGTTTATTTGTTTGAAAGAAAATGACAGAGAGGTTAGAAGGTTAGGGACAGAAAAGTCTTCCCGCAGCTGGCTCATTCCCCGGGTAGCCAAGGCTGGGTCAGGCTAAGCCAGGAGCCTGGAGCTCCTGTGGGTGGCAGGGACCCAAGCACTTGGGCCAGCACCTGCTGCCTCCCAGGCACGTTAGCAGGAAGCGGGACTGGAAGTGGAGCAGCCGGGACTCGAACCAGGCACTCAGTGTGGAATGCGGGCCCCGAGAGGCAGCTCAGCCCACCGCACCACAGCGCAGGCCCCGTGACGGGAGGTTTGGTCAGTTCCCCTCTGCCTTCTCTGTCCTGCTGTTCGATTGGGGGTGGCCTTGAGGGTTAGGCCACTGCTTGGGACGCCCGACGCCAGCCTCCCACATCCGAGTGCCGGTTCGATTCCCGGCTGCTCCACTTCCAGTCCAGCTCCCGCCAACGCTCTGGGAAATGAGTGGAGGGTGGTCGGTGACGTCAGCACGGATCGTTGTCGCCGGTTGGCTAATGGACCTGCCTGCCTCTCCGCTCTGCTCCGCCTTTCAGATGAAGGAGAGCATCTTTCAAAACTTCATCTGTGGGGCCGGCGCCGCGGCTCCCGTGGTTAATCCTCCGCCTGCGGCGCCGGCATCCCATAGGGCGCCGGTTCTGTCCCGGCTGCCCCTCTTCCAGGCCAGCTCTCTGCTGTGGCCCGGGAGTGCAGTGGAGGATGGCCCAAGTGCTTGGGCCCTGCACCCCATGGGAGACCAGGAGAAGCACCCGTCTCCTGGCTTCGGATCGGCGCAGCGACAGCCGTAGCGGCTACTTGGGGGTGAACCAGCGGAAGGAAGACCTTCCTCTCTGTCTCTTACTAACTTAAAAAAAAAAACCTCATCTGTCAGAGAGAGCTTCCCTCTGCTCCGTCCTTCCCCGGTGTCCACGGCACAGGACCAGCCACCAGGAGCCGGGAACTCCACGCAGCGTTCCCACGTGGAGGGCAGGGCCATCGCCCGCCGCCCCCCAGAAGTGGCGTAGGGGCCGCCGAACGCCTGGGCAGCCTCCGCTGTTAGAACCTGGACAGTGCAGCCGGGCCTGCCCGTGCCGGCCTCAGCCTCCCCTCACCGGCCGTGGCTTCCCTGCCCTCGGCCTAGGTCTGCCGTTCCCTAGTGAGCAGTCAGAGGGCGGGGTGCAAAACGCCGCCACTGCCCCCTTTCTTCTGCTTGGGTCGGTGGCTCCTTCCGGCACCCCGGATCCCGTTGGCCGTGCTCCCGGTGGGCGAGATGTGGCGGCTTCGCGGTGCACCCTGGGGTCAGATTTGCAGCGGCTAAGGTTAGCCCAGGCCAGCAAGGCCTGCGGGGTGCCGCGCGCGCCAGGGAGGCGCCGGCTTCAGGTTGGGGGGCAGTTGCCCGGGCTGCTGGTCATTGATGGGCAGAGGGGGGGTCCTGAAAGCCCGGCCCGGGCTATGGGACACAGGGGCCCACAGCACGGAGCCTAGCGTGGGGGTCCAGGCCGCCCTTTCTCAAGCGCTTGGTCTGGCGTGGGTGTCGCCACCCCCGGGAAGACTGGGCGCTCTGACCGGGAGTCTGAGTCTCCCCGAGCCCGAACCCGCGCTTACCGTGGCTTTTCGCTCGGTCGCTGGCGGCTGCCGCTGTGCGCGGGCCCTGCCGAGGCTGAGGAGGGACCTGGCGTCTCGGTCCTTCCTCGAGGCCCACGCGCTGGGCGCCGTGTGCCTGGGACGTGAGGTGCTTCGGGAACCGGCGCCTGACCTTCCCCAAGCTCGCCACGGTGGGCAGCGGCCCCGTGGGAACAGTCCGCCCACGCGTGTCCTGCAGGCTCCGGTCAGTGTTGAATCGGGGTGGGCAGCGGCCCCGTGGGAGCAGTCCGCCCACGCGCGTGTCCTGCAGGCTCCGGTCAGTGTTGAATCGGGGTGGGCAGCGGCCCCGTGGGAGCAGTCCGCCCACGCGTGTCCTGCAGGCTCCGGTCAGTGTTGAATCGGGGTGGGCAGCGGCCCCGTGGGAGCAGTCCGCCCACGCGCGTGTCCTGCAGGCTCCAGTCAGTGCTGAATCGGGGTGGGCAGGGTCCGGCCCTGCCGAGGGAGCCGCGGGTGGCACTCGGCTCGGTAGATCTGCAGCAGGCTGATTTTTAAGATGGTGATTTTGTGTGGCCCACGAATGACGTTATACACCCAAATGGGCCTTGGCAGAAAAATGTGTCCCCACCTTTGGTTAAACGGTTCCCAAAATTCCAGGTAAATTTCCCAGTGTCGGCTTCCTTGGGAAAACAGGACGGTCGGCGGCACGGGGCCCACGCTCTCTTGAGCGCCATCCTTCGGGAGGCCCGCGTCCCCCATCGAGTGCCGGGTTCCGATCCGGATCCACTTCTGATCCCGCTTCCTGCCGACGCCACCCTGGCAGGCGGCAGTGGTGGCCGCTGGGAGCTCTCTGTCTCTGTCCGCCTGTCAAATGGTGTCTGTAGCAGAATCCGTCCCTCTGGGGCAGGCGGGTGCCCCCAGCCCGCCTTCCTGCCTGCGCCCCGCACGGTCAGCTGGCGCCGCGTCACTTGGTGGAGACAGCGGTCGGCGGCCAGGTCCTGGCTTTTCTCGCGTGGTCCCGCGCGGGGCCCCTGCCTGAGGGGCTGGCACTGCCGCGGACGGGTGGCGCCCAGCCCCCCGTAACGCGAGCCGTTTCCTTTCAGGTGACCAAGAAGCTCATGCGGGAGAAGAACAAGCTGAGGCTGCAGAGGGTAAGGCGCGTTCCCGCCCGAGGCCGGGCCCCTCTGCCTTCCCCGCTGGGCCCGGGCTGGCCAGACCCGGCCGTCCCAGGAGCCACCGGGGCCCCACCCGCTCCCGCGAGCGTCCCCAGCACTGGATGGGTGGTTACTCCCCAGTCGCTGTTATCTGCGGCCACCACGTGGCACGAGGCCCCCCACGGGGCGGGGGCGGGGGCGGGGCAGCTCGGTGCCCCGGAGTTTGCGGCGTCTCCTTAGAGCTGTGGCTGGTTTGGGGGCCGGGGTCTCTGCGCTCGGAGCGGGGGGCCGGGGCTGGAGACGGAACCCAGGCCTCCTTCGGCGCGGTGTGGGCGTCCTGACCACAGGCTGATCCTTTATTCACTGATTTCCATGGACGTGAAGGGCAGAGAGGGAGAGCGCGCGCCTGTCTGCTGGTTTCTCCCGCCCTGGTCACGGGAGCCGGGAGCCGCGTCCTGGTCTCCCGCGTGGGCAGCGGCTTAACCCGCGCCCCCCACGCACGCCTGCCCCGCCTGTTCTTTCCTGGAATTTCAGTTGGGTGCCGTGTGGGGAGGAGGCCGAGGTGTGGCCAGCGAGAGCGGGTGCCGCGGCTGGGACAGCCCTTGCCGCCCTGGCTCGTCTCCCGGGGCCGACCCCTCCCCTGTGTGCCACAAAGACGCACGGGGGGTTGGGAACCCAGACTCGGACGGCTGAGCCGCGCGGGCGGGTGTGGGAGGCCCCGGGCTCCCCCTGCCAGCAGGGAGCCCGTCAGGACGCGGTTGACACCCATTTTTTCAAGTTAGCGGCAGTCGCTCGGTGCCCAGAATTGGAGCACGAGAGAGACACACACATACACACACACACACACACACACACACAGATCTTCCATGCAGAGGTCGCTCCCCAAACGGCCATAACAGCCAGAGCTGGGCCAGGCCGAGGCCGGGACCCCGGAGCTCCATCCGGGTCTCTCACATGCGTGCAGAGGCCCAGGCCCCTGGGCTGTCCTCTGCTGCTTGCCCGGTGCGTGAGCAGGGAGCTGGACCGGAAGTGGAGCAGCCGGGACTCGAACCGGTGCCCGTGGGATGCCAGCATCGCAGCAGTGGCTTAGCCCTCTGTGCCCCAGTGCTCGGCCCCGAGAGGTGGCTTTAGAGAGAAGTGTATTTATGTCCGTCTTGTTTTCTATGAGTTCTCCCTTATTCCGTACTGTGTGAGGCTTAGCAGGGCGGGGCCCACCCTGCTGGACCCTCCCCGAGTGGGCGGGGCTGGGGCGGGCGGGCGCTCCTGGGGGTGCACCTGTTTGTTTTACTGCAGCTGGGGGGGGGGGCGGCTGGCTCCAACAGGAGCCCCGGTCCCCGCGAGCGTGCGCGGGCGTGGGGCAGCATCTGGAGCCGGCGCTGGGCGTGTGCGCGGGCGTGGGGCGGAGGAGCCCCGGTCCCTGGGAGCGTGCGTGGGCGTGGAGCGTCTGCGGAGGCCTGGGGCGGAGGAGCCCCGTCCGCGTGCGCCCGTCCAGTCGCCCCCTGTCCCCTAGGACAGAGAGGTGCTGAGGGAGCAGCGGGAGCGGCTGCGGGAGGCGGCGCGGCAGGCCAAGGAGGAGGCCCGCAGGAAGAGGGAGGAGGAGAGGGAGCTGCGGGAGCGGGAGCGCCGCGAGAAGCGCGCCAAGGACCAGGAGGAGAAGGCGGCCAAGCTGCTGCGCAAGGAGGAGCGGCGGCGCGCGCGCCAGGAGGCGCTGGAGTGAGTGCGGGAGCCGGGCGGGAGGGGGCGCTGGAGGGGGCGCGGGGGGCGGGAGGGGGGGCGCTGGAGTGAGTGCGGGAGCCCGGCAGGGGGGGCGCTGGAGGGGGTGCGGGAGCCGGGCGGGAGGGGGCGCTGGAGTGAGTGCGGGAGCCCGGCGGGAGGGGGCGCTGGAGGGGGCGCGGGAGCCGGGCGGGAGGGGGGGGCGCTGGAGTGAGTGCGGGAGCCCGGCGGGGGGGGGGCGCTGGAGGGGGTGCGGGAGCCGGGCGGGAGGGGGCGGGGGGGGGGCTGGAGTGAGGGCGGGAGCCGGGCGGGAGGGGGCGCTGGAGGGGTGCGGGAGCCGGGCGGGAGGGGGCGCTGGAGGGGATGCGGGAGCCGGGCGGGAGGGGGCGCTGGAGTGAGTGCGGGAGCCGGACTGGAGTGAGTGCGGGAGCCGGGGAGCCGGACGGGAGGGGGCGCTGGAGTGAGGGCGGGAGCCGGGCTGGAGGGGGCGCTGGAGGGGGTGCGGGAACCGGACTGGAGTGAGTGCGGGAGCCGGACGGGAGGGGGCGCTGGAGTGAGGGCGGGAGCCGGGCGGGAGGGGGCGCTGGAGTGAGGGCGGGAGCCGGGCTGGAGGGGGCGCTGGAGGGGGTGCGGGAGCTGGGCAGGAGGGGGCACTGGAGGGAGTGCGGAGCCGGTCAGGAGGGGGCGGGCGCTGGAGTGAGTGCGGGAGCTGGGCGGGAGGGGGCGCTGAAGGGAGTGCGGAGCCGGGCGGGAGGGGGCGCTGGAGGGAGTGCGGGAGGGGGGCGCTGGAGTAAGGGCTGGAGGGGGTGCGGGAGCTGGGGGGGGGTGTTTGGGCCCCTGCACCCACGTGGAGACCTGGGTGAGGCTCCTGGCTTCGGCCTGGCCCAGCCACTTTGGGAGCGAACCAGTGGGTCCCCTCTTTAACTCTGACTTCCAAATAAATAAACAGATCTTGGGGGGGGGGGTACACTGCTTCCTGTACGGCAGCAGTGAGGAGCCGCATGAGGCCGAGGCCAGGGCCCTGCTGTGTGGGTGCAGGCCCGGCCGCGTGAAGCCAGGGCCTGGCTGTGGTGGCGCCAGGCCCTGCTGTGTGGGTGCAGGCCCGGCTGTGGTGGCGCCAGGCCCGGCCGTGTGGGGCTTGAACTGGGTTGCCTCTCACAGGGCCAAGCTGGAGGAGAAGAGGAAAAAGGAAGAGGAGAAACGGTTACGAGAAGAGGAGAAGGTAGAGGGGTGGGTTCTGTCGGGGCTGGCCCGGCCTGTGCCCGCCGGCTCGGGTCCTTTGGGGCCGGCGCTCGGTTCCTGCCGCGGCCCCGGGGTTGCCCCGCGCTCGGCTTCCCCTCACGGCTTCTCCCCTCGGCAGCGCATCAAAGCGGAGAAGGCGGAGATCACCAGGTTCTTCCAGAAACCAAAGACACCCCAGGCGCCCAAGGTGAGCGGGCGGTGGGCGGGCGGGCGGCGGGGCTTCCTAAGTGACAGCTGGAGGCACGGGTCCCTCGCTTTGTCCCCGGAGTGGCCTGCTGGGAGGAACGGGGGCCCTGGAGAGACTTGTGCTGAGACGGGCAGAGGCCGCCACACGCACCCGGAGCCTGGGCATCCTGGCCCCGGGGCCGCCGTCCCCCCAGGCCCTCCCAGAGCCCCTGTGCTGCCCTTTGGGGGCTCTGAACTGCTGCTTGCCACTGGCAGCCTGGTCCTGGGACCCTCCCACGCCGGCACCCGCAGCTCTGGGTCAGCCTTGCCTGGTTTTAACTGTCACAGCCTGGCTGTCCCAGGAGTGGGAGACAGTGGCTTTCTGCGTAGGTTTGTTTCTTTGCAAAGTAGAGCGACAGAGAAAGATCTCGCCTCTGCTGGTTCATTCCACCAGTGGCCGCCAACAGCCAGGGCTGGGCCAGGCCCAGCCGAAGCCGGAGCCGGGAGCTCCATCCGGGTCTCCCGGGGGGTGCAGGGGCCAAGCACCTGGGCCGTCCTCCACTGCCCTCCCAGGCCACAGCAGGGAGCTGGATGGGAAGTGGAGCAGCCGGGACTCGAACCCGCGCTCCTGTGAGGCGCTCGCTCTCCGCACCCGTCCCCGGGGCCCCTGGAGGAGAGCGCCCGCCCGCTGCCGCCGCACCGGAGCTTTTCTGTGGAGAGATGGCGGCCTGTGTGTGGCCTGGCTCGTCCTTGGCGGCCCACGGAGGCTGCTCTCTGGCGCTCTCCTCCGCGTCAGCGTCGCTCGCTGGTCCCTTCGCGGCCTCTGGGTGGGCGACCGATCTCCTCCCCAGTGTTCCGGCCTCTGCTCCTGGTGTGCGCCCTCAGCGCCTGCTTGGCCGATCCTCTGCGTGGGGCGTGGGGTGTGGCACCCGTGTGCCCAGCGCCCGTCCCCGAGCCCCGGCTGTGTGCTGGGGTCGCCAGGGAGCAGCTAGAGACCCCGGGGGCTGGCTCCCAGCCCACACCCCCAAGGCCTTGGGTGCTGTTCACTCAGCCTGGCGGCATGGCCGGCCGAGCGGTCGCCTGGGCCACCAGCCCCCTGCCAACGCGCCTGGGAAGGCGGCTGAAGATGGGCCGCGTGCTGGGGCCTGCACCCGCGTGGAGACCCGGATGGATTCCCGGCTCCTGGTTTGGGCCTGGCGCAGCCCTGGCCATGGCGGCCATTTGGGGAGTGAACCAGCGGATGGAAGGACCCCCCCCCCCCGTAACTCTGACTTTTTAGATAAATAAATGAATCTTTAAGAAAAACAACACTTACTTCCTCCCATCTGATGGTGCCCTCCCCAGCTGCCTACAACATTGAGGGCGGGGCCAGGCCAAAGCCAGGAGCGCGGATTCGGTCCAGGTCTCCCGCTGCCTTCGCGGGTGCTGGACTCGGCTGGGGTTCACAGCCAAGCGCTCGAGCGTGGGCCGCAGCTGTGCTAACGGCTAGGCCGGACGCCCGCCCGTCCCGGCGTGGCCCGCCATGACCCGGGCTGCTCGTCGTCCCCGCGGGCGAGGCCGCTGACGGTCTGCCTGTGCCAGGGGCGGCCGTGTGTTTAGTGGCCTGGGAGCAGCCGCGGCCGGCGCCCCGTGTCCCAGCGGGCCCTCGTCTGTTGCAGACCCTGGCCGGCTCCTGCGGGAAGTTCGCGCCCTTTGAGATCAAGGAGCACATGGTGCTGGCGCCGCAGAGCCGCGCCGCCTTCGGCCAGGACCTGTGCCGGCGGCTGGACCAGCTCCTGCGGCAGCAGGACGGCGACTTCTCCTTCCTGAAGGACCTCAAGAGCCGGCGGCCCCTGCGCTCCGGCCCCACGCGGCTCTGCGGCCCGAGCGCCGAGCTGTTCAACAGGTGAGGGCGCGGCCCGCGGGCCCCGGGCCGGCCTCCTGCCCCCGGCGCCGGCCTCAGCGGGGCTCTGCCTCCCTCAGTGACGTGGTGATCGTGGGCGGCGTCCCGGAGCGGAGGAAGTTCGGCCGCATGAAACTCCTGCAGTTCTCCGAGAACCACCGGCCGGCCTACTGGGGCACGTGGAACAAGAAGACGACGGTCATCCGCCCGCGGGACCCCTGGGCCCGGGACTGGGTGAGCCCCGCGCTCCGGACCCCGCCGCGCCCGGGGGGCCTGGCGTCCCCGAAGCCGGCCGACGCCCTGCGCGTGTCCCTTTCAGACGCTGCTGGACTACGAGGTGGACAGCGACGAGGAGTGGGAGGAGGAGGAGCCCGGGGAGTCGCTGTCCCACAGCGAGGGGGTAAGGACCGGCCGGGATGGGACAGGCCGCCGGCTGCTGCCAGGGCCGCGGCTCCGCCTGCCTGCTCGCCAGCCCCGCCCCGCCCACGCCAGCCCCGCCCACGGCCGCAGCCCCACCCCGCCGCTCCCTAGCTCTGCCAGCCCCGCCCATGGCCGCAGCTCCACCTGCCTGCTCGCCAGCCCCACGCGGGCTCACTGGCTCTGCCAGCCCCGCCCACGTCAACCCCGCCCACGGCCGAGGCTCCACCCTGCCCTGCTCCGCCCACACCAGCCCCGCCCACAGCCGCGGCTCCGCCTGCCTGCTCGCCAGCCCCACCCGGGCTCACTGGCTCTGCCAGCCCCGCCCACGTCAACCCCGCCCACGGCCGAGGCTCCACCCTGCCCTGCTCCGCCCACACCAGCCCCGCCCACAGCCGCGGCTCCGCCTGCCTGCTCGCCAGCCCCGCCCTGCTCACGCCAGCCCCGCCCATGGCTGCAGCCCCCCCCCCCGCCGCTCACTGGCTCTGCCAGCCCCGCCCCACCAACCCCTCCCACTACCGCGGCTCCGCCCCTTCCACGTCTGCCCCCTTCCACTACCGCGGCTCCGCCTGCCTGCTTGCCAGCCCCACCCCACCCACGCCAGCCCCGCCCACAGCCGCGGCTCCGCCCTGCCCCGCCCCACCCACGCCAACACCGCCCTGCCGGCCCCGCCCACGGCCGCAGCCCCACCCCGCCGCTCGCTAGCTCTGCCAGCCCCGCCCATGGCCGCAGCTCCGCCTGCCTGCTCGCCAGCCCCGCCCCGCCCACGCCAGCCCCACCCACAGCTGCGGCTCCGCCTGGCTGCTAACAGGCTCCCGCCACACCCCGCCCACGCCAGCCCCGCCCACGGCTCCGCCCCGTCCTGCCCACGGCTGCAGCCCCACCCCGCCGCTCACTGGCTCTGCCAGCCCCGCCCCACCAACCCCTCCCACTACCGCGGCTCCGCCTGCCTGCTTCGCCAGCCCCACCCCGGCTCACTGGCTCTGCCAGCCCCGCCCCGCCCACGCCAGCCCAGCCCACGGCCCTGCTCCCCCGCGTGACGAGCTTGCTTTTCTCCCTGAGGATGAGGACGACGACGTGGGAGAGGACGAGGACGAGGACGACGGGTTCTTCGTGCCCCACGGGTACCTGTCTGAAGACGAGGGCGTGACGGAGGTGAGGGCCGGGGAGCCAGGGCTCGGCTTCCCGCGCCTCGGGCTCCGTGCAGCGGGGTCCAGCCGCGCGCGGAGGATCCGGCCCACGCGGGGCCCTGACCGACGCGCGCTCTCCCCCGCAGGAGTGCACGGACCCCGAGAACCACAAGGTGCGGCAGAAGCTGAAGGCCAAGGAGTGGGACGAGTTCCTGGCCAAGGGCAAGCGCTTCCGCGTGCTGCAGCCCGTGAAGGTCGGCTGCGTGTGGGCGTCCGCGGTGGGCAGCTGCGCGGGCGCCGACCTCCGGGTGCTGCAGCAGTTCTCGGCCTGCTTCCTGGACACGGCGCCCGCGGACGACGAGCAGGCGCCCAAGGCCTCCAAGAGGGAGAAGCGGGACCAGCAGAGTGAGTGGGGGCGGGGGGGCGGGGGGAGTGAGGGGCCTGGGGGGCGGGGTGAGTGGGGGGCCCGGGGGGCTGTAGCATCAGGGCCTCCCGCACCCCTGCGGGGTTCCTGCCCTGGCCGGGGGGTGTTCGGGGTGAACCGGCAGGTGCACAAGATCCCCCTCTACCTCACAGAGAGACAGGGGGCCTGCCGGGAGCCCGAGTGCCCTGGGGCTCGGGAGCGGGTGGGGCCCGCGTCCCGCTCACCGTGTCCCGCTCACCGTGCCCCGCCCCCACTCACCGCGTCCCGCTCACCGCGCCCCCCCCCCCCCGCTCACCGCGCCCCCCCCACCATGTCCCCGCTCACCGCGGTCCCACTCACTGCGCCCCCGCTCACCCTGTCCCTCCCCCCAGTCCTGGCCCAGCTGGGCCCCGCTCACCGCGACCCCCTCCCCCCCCAGTCCTGGCCCAGCCGCGCCCCGCCCCCCGCTCACGGCTCGCCCCTCCCCCCAGTCCTGGCCCAGCCCCGCCCCGCCCCGCTCACGGCTCGCCCCTCCCCCAGTCCTGGCCCAGCCCCGCCCCGCTCACGGCTCGCCCCTCCCCCAGTCCTGGCCCCGCCCCGCCCCGCCCCCCAGTCCTGGCCCAGCCCCTCCCCGCTCACGGCTCGCCCCTCCCCCAGTCCTGGCCCCGCCCCGCCCCCGGCTCGTCCCGCCCCCCCAGTCCTGGCCCCGCCCCGCTCACGGCTCGCCCCTCCCCCAGTCCTGGCGCAGCTGCTGCCGCTGCTGCACGGCAACGTGCACGGGAGCAAGGTCATCATCCGCGAGTTCCAGGAGCGCTGCCGCCGCGGGCTGCTGGGCCGGGACGCCGGCCGCCCCCCGAGCCCGGGCCGCCCGCAGCCGCCCGCGGCCGCCGAGGACGCGGCCGTGCCCTCCAAGGCCCGGCTCAAGCGGCTCATCTCGGAGAACTCGGTGTACGAGAAGCGGCCCGACTTCCGCATGTGCTGGTACGTGCACCCGCGGGTGCTGCAGCGCTTCGACCAGGAGCACCTGCCGGTGCCCTGCCGCTGGAGCTACGTCACCGCGGCGCCCGCGGCCCCCGGAGAGGACGGCGGCCCCGCCCCCGCCGCGCCGCCCGCCCCGGCCGCGCCCGGCTCCCTGAAGAGGAAGTCGGCGGGCAGCATGTGCATCACCCAGTTCATGAAGAAGCGGCGGCACGACGGGCAGGTGGGTGGGCACGCGGGGAGGCCCCTGCTCCTGCTCCGCGCACGGGGAGCCCCGGGCCTGGGCGTGCCTGCGTGCGGGGGTGGGCGCGCGGCTCGGCCCCTGCTCTGCGCACCGGGGAGCCCCGGGCCTGCGCGTGCCTGCGTGCGGGGGTGGGCGCGCGGCTCGGCCCCTGCTCCGCGCACGGGGAGCCCCGGGCCTGCGCGTGCCTGCGTGCCGCGGGTGGGCGCGCGGCTCCGCCCCTGCTCCGCGCACGGGGAGCCCCGGGCCTGCGCGTGCCTGCGTGCCGCGGGTGGGCGCGCGGCTCCGCCCCTGCTCCGCGCACGGGGAGCCCCGGGCCTGCGGGCGGCCTGCGTGCCGCGGGTGGGCGCGCGGCTCCGCCCCTGCTCCGCGCACGGGGAGTCCCGGGCCTGCGCGTGCCTGCGTGTCGCGGGTGGGCGCGCGGCTCCGCCCCTGCTCCGCGCACGGGGAGCCCCGGGCTTGCGCGTGCCTGCGTGCCGGGGGTGGGCGCGCGGCTCCGCCCCTGCTCCGCGCACGGGGAGCCCGGGCCTGCGCGTGCCTGCGTGCCGGGGGTGGGCGCGCGGCTCCGCCCCTGCTCCGCACACGGGGAGCCCCGGGCCTGCGCGTGCCTGTGTGCGGGGGTGGGCGTGGGCTTGGGCAGGTCGCGGAGCCATGGCGCGTCATTGGGCTCCCGTGGCAGGCCGGCCCCGGGGCGTCCCAGGGCTCCGTCTCGGCGTTCATCAGGCCCGGGGGTGTGCCCGCACCTGCTGGGTCCCATGGACGGCCACGGACAGCCCACTGCCTGGTGCCCGGGGTCCCGGCCCTGCCCGCACCTCGGGGTTCCCCGGGACGCCCCTGTACTGTGAGAGGCGGGGCCCCCTGTTCTTTCGACTGTGGGCGCAGCCGCCTGCTCTCCCCGGGAAGCTGGCCTGCACCCGCGCGGGGGCGCGGGGTTCTCCCGTGGGGCCGCAGGGCGGCAGTGCAGGGTTTTAGCGACTCAGAGCCGAGGGTGTGGCGGCCTGGGTGGTGGTGCTCGGGGCCACGTGCGGCAGGGCAGGGAGCTGCCCCCCAGCTCACGCCCGCCTCTCCCCCCTGCGCCTGTCCCCAGGAGACGGCAGGCGTCCTCCCTGGCTGGCGGCCCACCCGCGGGGTCCCTGCCACCCCACAGGCAGGCCCATCTAAGGGCGGCCGTGTCTGCCCTGGGCCTGTGGCCGTGGCTTGGCGGGGTCGGGTCCTGGCCCGCTAACGCTTCCCCACAGCTGTGCGCGGCGGGGCAGGACGCCTCCCCTGCCGCGTCTGGTCACACAGCAGCCGTGGCGTGGCTCGGACACGCTGCTTTGTCCTGGCTGCGCAGTCCTAGACAGGGTGGGGTCTTACAGGGTCCCCCCCCCCCCGGGGACTGCCACAGCGGGGGCTGAGCCGGGAGCTGTCCGGTCCCCCGGGGGGCGGCATGGGGCACGTGGGGCCCCGAGGACCCAGGCCATTTTCCGCTGCTTTCCCAGGAGCATTGGCAGGAGCTGGGCTGGAAGTGGAACGGCTGGGACTCAAACCAGTGCTCTATGTGGGAAGCCGGCGTCCTGGGGGTGGCTTAACCGGCTGCCCCACGGCACCGCCTGGGCTGCCCTGGGCTGCGTCCGGGCGCCGGATGTGGGTCTCCTTCCTTGTGCAGAGGGTTAAGTCTGAGTTCCGAGCCCAGGGCCGTAGCGGTGCCCTGTGTGATCGGCCTAGTGGCCCGAGCCGTCCCGCCTCCTCCTGTGCTCCGGGACCCTCCCCCGGGCCTGGGCTTTCTCCGATGCAGGGAGGGGGTGGCGTGGCCCGAGGCTCCCCCCCGGGGAGGGTCAAGGCCACGGCGGAGCGTGGAGCCAGTGGGCAGTGGGAGGAGTGGAGTGGTCACAGGACAGGCTGGGAGGCCGGCGAGGGCCAGACCCACTGCCCACACCGGGACCGGCTCAGGGTGCCAGCGCGACCTTGGCCCCGTCAGAGGTCACCGCCACCCCAGGGGCCGATCCTCCAGCACGTGGGTTTGGGGGACGCTGTGCCGCTCCGTGTCCCGGGGTCTCAGCAGCCTGTGTGGTGCCTGGGGAGGCCGGCGACGCCCCACAGCGTGACCTGACCACGCCCGGGTCTGGTGGGGCCCCTCCGCAGCAGAGTGAGCGCCCCCTGCTGGGCGGGGCCCACAGCCACCGGTGGGCACACGGGAGCAGCCCTGGGTCGAGGCCTCCCCAACCCCTGGTCCCTCTGACCTGGGCTCGTGCCCGGCTGTGCCCAGAGTCGGGCAGGGCTGCTGAGCGCCGAGGCCACGGCCCCGGCGTGGAGGAGCAGGCGGCGGCTGTAGCGAGGCGGGGCTGGTGGTGGTTTGGGGGGTCTGCACGGTGCCTCAGGGGCCCGCCCGTGACGGCCGCATGCACCTGGTCCACAGGTTGGGGCTGCGGACATGGACGGCTTCCAGGCAGACACGGAGGAGGAGGAGGAGGACGACTGTGTGGTCGTGGCCTTGCCGGATGCCGGGGGTGAGCAGGGCTCCGGGCGGGGCCGTGCCGAGGCCCTGTGGGCGCCTGGCCGAGCGGGCGGGCTCGGGAGGCGGGAGCCAGGGCAGGCCGGAGACCCCTCCTCTCTGGCCTTCCAGGGGTCCCGTGTGGAACCGCCGCGGGAGCCGGGGCCGCCGCGGGGATGGACGGCGCGGAGGGTGCCCTGCCCGCCGGCCTGCTCGGCGCCTCCTGAGCGCGGCGCGCGCCCGTCCGGCCGCCGGGACACCGAGCGACTGCGGTCAGATACTTGAAGTCCTGCCGACTCCTGTGTCAAGAGCACTTTGTCCTGCTTCGCGGGCTCCCCGAGGCCTGGAACGTTCTATAGGAAGCCTGCTCGGCCCCCGCTCCCACACGCCCCGCAGCGCCACCAGCCTGCCTGCGGGGAAGCGGCGCGGAGGCCTGTAAACGAACTGCAGCGTGGGCCGGGCTGGGCCAGGACGGGCCGGGCGTAAACTGCTTCTCTGGCCCAGCCGTCCGTCCATCTGTCCGCTTTCCTCCGTGGGCCCTCTGCTTCAGCGCCCCCGCTGGCCCAGGCCCAGGCGTGGGTTTCTCCCCAGTTCCTGCCCGAGTGCGTCCCCCTGGCCGGGCCCTTCCACGCCCCACGCCCCCGTGGCGGCTTCCGTGTTGGCCGAGGCGGGGACCAGGGGCCGCTCCGCGCCTCAGCCCAGTACCACCAGGTCCTAGCAACAGCCGAAGGACATGCGCACCACGACCAGCCACGGCGCGGGGTCCCCAGACAGGGCTGCAGCCACGGCGCCGAGTGGCAAGAGGCTGGCCGGGGGCCGGGGCCCGCGCCGTGTTTCGCGGGGAGACGCAGGTTGGGGCCGGCGCCGTGGCCCGGGGGTGGAGCCTGCGATGCCAGCAGTCCACGTGGGCGCCAGCCCGGTCCCGGCTGCGCCACTTCCGGTCCAGCTCCCTAGGACTAGGACGGCCCAAGTCCCTGGGCCCCCGCACCCGCCCGGGGCACTCAGAGAGGCCCCCACCCGCTGCGGCCATCTGGGGAGGGAGCCGGCCGACAGGAGGCTTCTGTCTCCTCTTTGTAACTCGAACTTTCAAGTAAATGAATAAATTTTTAAAAAGAAAAGAGCAGGACGACTCGGGTTGAAGTCTGCCCGTCACGGGGGGGGGGGGGGGGGGGGCGCGGGGCGGATGCAGACCCCCGGCTCAGCCGTGCATCGACCACCGTGAGCTTGGTGCCTCCAGACCCTCCGACCCCCGGGCCCCTCCCCCATCCTCTGAGGTGGCCAAGGCTGCCTGGCTCTGACCCGCCTGCCTCCCCCGGGGACCCTGGGTCTCTGCCCTGGGAGATGACGTCATGGAGCCGGGCCACTGAGGACGCACCCCTCCCGGGGTGGGGAACCCCCCTCACCTGAGCCCCCAGCCAGGCAGAGCCGGCTCCCTTAGGGGCTGTGGGCAGCAGCCAGGGGGTCTGGCCTGGGACCCCGGGGAGGGCAGCAGCCACCTTCCCTGCCCCACGGGGTCACAGAGGCGCCCGCACGCTCCATCCAGGGCCCTGCATCCCCTCGGGGCTCCCTGCACGGCTGAGCTGCTGGAGAGGCCCCAGGTGGGCACGGGCGGCGGGTTCCCAGCGCCACAGCGGGCCAAGGGGGGGGGGTGCGACCAGAGCCGGGGTGGGGGGAGAGCAGGACCAGACCCAGGCGGGAGAGGAGAGCGGGACCAGACCCGGGCTGAGGGGGCATGGGGGGAGAGCGCGACCCGACCCGGGTTGGGGGGGCGGGGGTGGGGGGAGAGCGCGACCAGACCCGGGCAGGGGGAGCGTGGCGAGAGCGCGGGACCAGACGGGGCCAACTCTGCTTTATTTCACAAGAGCTGCTCCATGGCCGCCAGGAGCTCGGGCTTCAGGCCGGACGCGTGGGGCTCGGCCCCAGCTGCCCTGAGGTCCTCCAGCACGGCCGGGTCCCACGAGAAGGTGACGAGGGCGGAGGGCACCTGCGGGCAGAGCGAGCGTCACCCCACCGCTGGGGGCGCTGGGGGCGCCGCGAGCGCGACCCCCCCCCCCCCCACTGCGGGCGCCGCTCACCAGCCCGCACTCGTTCAAGGCCAGGTTCTCCTCCTCCGACAGCTTCTGCCCGCCCGAGGCCAGCAGCTCGAAGGGCAGCCAGTCGCTCTCTAGGGCCTCGCGCACGAAGCTGTACAGCGCCGACAGCCGCTCGCGGGCGTAGAAGGTGCCTGCGGGCAGCGCGGTCAGGGCCAGGGCCGCCCGGACAGCCCGCGCCCCTCCCCGGGCACCTGCGCCCGCCCAGTCCCCGCCCGCCCCTCCCCGGGCTCCAGTCCCCGCCCGCGCGCACCCTGCAGCAGGCAGCCGTCCGGGAGGCGCACGCGCAGCAGCGTGAACGTGTACTTGCGCAGCTCCCGCTGCTCCTCCTTCTCGCGCATGGCCTTGGTCCGCAGCGCGCTCAGCCGCTCCACGGCGTCGGCCCTGCGCGCGGGCTTGGGCGTGGGCGTGGGCTCGGGCGGGCGCCTCTGCCCGGCCCCGCCCCCTGCCCTGCCCTCTGCCCGGTACCCCGGCCCCGTCCCCTACCCGGCCAGGCCCCGCCCCCTACCCCTGTCCCTGCCCGGTGCCCCCGTCCCTGCCCGGCCCCGCCCCTGCCCTGCCCTCTGCCCCTGCCCCTGCCCCCTGCCCCTCTGGCTCACCTCAGCCTCTGCTCCCGCTTCACCTCTTCGGCCGTGAGGTTGAAGAAGTCCGCGGGCAGCTCGAACTTGGAGGCCAGCGGCGAGGGCCGGAAGACGCGGCGCTGCCGCTCCAGCGTGGCCCGCACCGGCTCGGCGGCCAGCAGCCGCTCCTTGTGCCTGTCCAGGCTCTGCGGCTGGGCCAGCGCCGCCTCGCTCAGCACGTAGAACTCCTCCGGGCTCTCTAGGGCGCAGAGTGCCGTGGGAGGGCGCCCCCGGCCCGTGCCCCCTCGCCCGCCCGCCCACCCGGCCCGCGCCCCTACCCTGATCCGGGACCGGAAGCAGGGTCTTCTGGAACCCGATGGCCTCAAAAAACTCGTGTGCGCCCTCCAAGCAGTTGATGCGCTCCTGCAAAGAGGGGGGGGGGTCCCAGCGCGCGCCCGAGGGGACCCGCCGCCCCGCCCTGCCCGCATGGCTTCCTGCAGCCCCCACCCGCCCGCCCCGCCGCGCCGCACCTGGAACACCTTGTTCTGCAGCTTGATCTTGCGGTATTTCTCCTCCTCCGGGTGCAGGTGGATGTTGTCCAGGTACCTGGGGCGGGAGAGCGCGAGCGGCACAGGCCTGGCCGCGCTCCGGGCCCCTGGGCACCTCCCGCCCCCCGGGGGGTAAGGGAGAAACCGGCGCAGGCATTTGGGGGGGGCGTCAAGACACCCGCGCCCCGCGCATGCGCACTCAGGTGCTGGGGAGGGTGCTGCCCACGCGGGAGCCCCGGAGGGAGGCCCTGGCCCCCGGTGGTGTAGGCATCGGGGAGGGGACCAGCCCCTGGGAGACCCCTGCGTCTCCCTGCTCCTCAAGTACGCTGAGGTTTTTGGAGGTTTATTTACTTGAAAGGCAGAGAGAGAGGGGGGAGTCCTCCATCCGCTGGGTCACTCCCTGGAGGGCCGCCACGGCCAGCGCTGGGCCGGGCCAGGCCAGCGCCGGGAGCCAGGGGCTTCTTCCGCAGGCCGGAGACGGCCTCGGGGGCTGCGCTGGGCCCCTGCCTCCCCACGACCCTAAGGAAGCCCGGCGCGGGCACTCCTGAGCCGGCTACACCGAGGCCCAGCGTGGAGGTGCGCCCGGCCTCCCCCGCCCGCGCCGGGGGCCCCGGGCACTCACTTGGCGATGGTGTCCACGCCCAGCCTCACCCGGTCGCGGTCTTTGTTGAACGTGTGGATCTTCATGATGGACGCGCCCACCGGGTCGGTGGAGAAGTGCTGGGGGCCAAAGGGCTCATGGGAGACCCGCCCCGCGGGCCCCGCGCCGCCCAGGGGTGGGGGAGAGGGCAGGCAGGGCCGAGGGTCCGGCAGCCCCCCGGGACGAGCTGGGCACGCCGTGAGGGGCAGCCCCCGGTGACCCAGGAGCGAAGCCGGAGCCCGGCTTCCCGACGTCGGGGCGGCCTCTGGCTCCCGGCTCTCGCGGCCATTTGGGGAGTGGCCAGCGGACAGAAGAGTCCGTCTCTCCCTCTCTCTGTCCCTCTGCCTTCCACATAAACACAGAACACAGCTTTGCAGGGAGCCGGCAACGGCAGCAGGCGGACTGACTCTGGCTCTCTGATCTCTTAAAAAATGAAAAATTTCCCAAAGAAAGAGCGATGGGGAAGACGCCACCCCGTGGGGGCGGCCGGGAGGAGGCCCCCTTCGCCCCCTCCTCGGCCCTGCCTCCCCGTACCGCATACGGGCCTCGCCACTGTGGCCCGGGCGACAGGGACAACCGAGAGCGAGAAGCTGACCGCAGCGGGGGGGGGGGGCGCTCACCGAGAGAATGGCCGCCTTGACGCCGGCCTCCCGCTGGTCCCTGCTCAGGGTGGCCCCCGTGAGCGGGCAGGTGAAGTACACGCCCTGCACGGCCATGTGGGCGGAGCCCTCCTCCTTGGCCTCAGGGACCTGCTGGGAGAGAGGGGCTGAGCCAGGCGTGGGCAGAGCGTGATGTGGGCGGAGCCGCCCTGCCCCACGGAGCCCGGCCCAACACCATGCCCTCTGCTTGCCAGCCACGGGACAGGACCCGTGAGCCTGGCCCTCAGCCGGCCAGGAAGGCGTCCACGGAGCCCCCCAGCCCGCAGGGAGGTTACGCGCGCCTGGAGCAGCTGCCCACTGGGGGCAGGGGCTCCGACAGGGCAGCCCGGGCTCGCGCCGGCCCCTCCCTCCCCACCCGGCCTCTCAGCCTCCGTCCCAGGCCCGCCCAGGGTTTTTTCTTTTCAATATCCTGTGAATCCTTGCGGATCTGGCTGTTTGGAATACCAAGCGCTGCCCGTCTCCTCCAGGGAGGCCTCCGGGCTGCACGGAGCAGACAGGAGAGGGCAGTGCCGGGAGCTCCCAGCCGCCTCTGCTGGTCAGACGGGGCTTCCCGGTCGCCCGGGGCCCCAGGGGCAAAGGGGACGTCTCGGGGCGTCTTGGGGGTTTCCCAGGCCCCAGGGCAAAGGGGACGTCTCGGGGCGTCTTGGGGTCCAGGCTGCCCTCGGGTGACTCCACCGCCGGTGATGCCTTTACCGCGGTTGCTCCTTGCGCCTCGGGGCTCCCGCTGACCGTGGCCTCGGCTCGCAGCTCCTTCCTCACTGGCGAGCGCCGGCGCAGGGAGAGGCAGAGAGGAGAGTCAGGGCCCAGCGTCGGGGGGCCGGGGCGGGGGTGGGAGGGAGGGGGAGGCCTGCGGGCGCGGGGTGCCCTTCCCCCGGCCCCAGCTCCGAATCCCGGCCCGGAGGTCGCCTCCCGGGGCCCACGGCGCCCCCTGCCGTCCTACACCTCCCTTGCAGGCTCGCAGGCGCTGGTCGGGAAACCCTACCCAGAGCAGGGCCCCGGCCCCGGCCCGAGGACGGCCGCGGCTCACCCTGGTTCCGGATGGAGTCCTGCGACGTGGGGCCCCGGGCCCGGGGCTGCTTCTGCTCCAGCCGCGCCAGGGCGGCGGCGGCCGCCATCTGCGCCTCATCGGTGGGTCCCTGGCGGGGCGGCCTCAGAGCCAGCTGGCTGGGTTTCTCTTTGGGGGCCTTCTCCCTGCGCAGTGACCGAGGCAGCGCGAGATCAGAGGGGAGGCTCCTGCCCCGCCCCTGCCCTGGCACGCAGACCCAGCCCTGCCGGCCCCGGGGACACCACTCCCCGCGGCCTCCCCCGCCCCCCCCCCCCCGGCTGCAGCCCTGGGCTCAGGTCGCCGCCTCCTCACGGCCCCGAGACCCTGGGGACGCCCACACCGCGAGCCCGGGTCCCAGCACCCTGGGGCAGGGGTGACGGCTCAGGCAGGGCCCCCCCGCACCCATGGGCTGAGTCCCCGGCTCATGGCTGCAAGTGGGAGCCTCCTCTCTCTGCTTTTCCAATCAGCAAAAAATATATTTAAAATGTTTATTTATTTGAAAGAGTTGGGGAGAGAGGTCTTCCATCCTCTGGTTCACTCCCCAAAAGGCCATTAATGGCTGGAGCCGCGCCAACCCAAAGCCAGGAGCCAGGAGCCGCATCCGGGTCTCCCACGCAGGTGCAGGGGCCCCAGCACTTGGCCGTCATCCACTGCTTTCCCAGGCCACAGCAAGGAGCGGGATTGGAAGTGGAGCAGCTGGGACTCGAACCAAGGCCCGTATGGGATGTGGCCCTGCAGGCCAGGGCTCTAACCCGCTGCGCCACAGCGCCGGCCCCAGAGAGCAGCCTGGGAAAGCAGCGGCAGCGGCCCACGTGCGTGGGCCCCCTGTGAGGCCCACCTGAGGCTCCCGGCTCCAGCCTGGCCGTGCTGACCACGTTGGGGGTGGGCCAGCAGAGGGACCGGCCCCTCTCTCCCTGACTCTTCCAAATAAATGAGAGATAAATCTTAAAATCTCCCTGCAAACCTTCACGGCTCTGGGAAGCCCACATGCCAGCCACGACCCCTGCTACCCGGCGGCTTCCAGTCCAGCAGGCCGGGGGGCGGCCGCAGGGGCACGTGGACACAGCCCCGCGCGGACAGGCGCTGAGCAGGCCGGCCGGGAGCCCCCCGTCCAAGCCCCGGCTCCGAGCCGCTGGGATCTGGGGGGCTCGCCTTCCTTCTCCACCGTGGGCCCCGGCAGACCCCTGGGCGACCCCTCCCCGCCCGTGGGCAGCGGCCTGGACGAGGCCTCCCCCCGGCTGGCTGCTGGCCCAAGAGGACCCCCGAGGAAGCCCCCTGGCCCTGTGGCTGCTCCATCTTCCCCCAGAGACTCAGTTCCCCGACGCCCTGGCCAGCCCTTCCCGTGGCCTTGAAGGCCCGCCCACTTGGGGTGCCTGCCTCCCCCGTCTACACTGGGCTCCCCGCTGCTCCTGTCTACACCGCCTGCCTGTTCCTCACGCGGTCCCCACTGGAGAGCCCCCACACGTCCTGTGTCTCCCGCCCAGAAAGTCCCACGGGGTGGGATGAGGCCGGGGGTCTTGGAGGCAGCAGGGAGACGCCCCTGGTCCACGCCAGCTCAAGGCCCCCCCACCCCCTTACTTCCCCTGTACGCCGCCTCTATCTGTCCTAGGCGGACCCTAGCCCCTCCCGCCAGCCCTCCCCATCCCCCGGGCCCCTCCTCTCGTGGAAACGCGGACGTGGCCCCCACTACCCCACCGCCCAACCCGCCCCCAGACTCTCCAGAAACCCACACCCTGCACGCCCCGCCCCCGCCTCAAACGCCCCGCCCCCGCGGTCATCCCCGCCCCCACGCCCCGCCCCCGCGGTCGTCCCCGCCCCCACGCCCTGCTCCGCCCCCACGCCCCGCCCCTGGGTCATCCCCACCTCCCACGCCCCGCCCCCGCGGTCGTCCCCGCCTCCCACGCCCCGCCCCCACCCCGCCCCCGCGGTCGTCCCCGCCCCACCCCCGCGGTCGTCCCCGCCCCCACGCCCCGCCTCCCACGCCCCGCCCCCGCGGTCGTCCCCGCCCCCACGCCCTGCCCCTGCCCCGCCCCCGCGGTCGTCCCCAACCCGCCCCCAGACTCTCCAGAAACCCACGCCCTGCACTCCCCGCCCCCGCCCCCGCCTCCCACGCCCCGCCCCCGTGGTCGTCCCCGCCTCCCACGCCCCACCCCCGTGGTCGTCCAAGCATCCCACGCCCCGCCCCCGCGGTCGTCCCCGCCCCCACGCCCCGCCCCCGCCCCGCCCCGCGGTCGTCCCCGCCTCCCACGCCCCGCCCCCGCCTCCCAAGCCCCGCCCCTCCCCCGCCCCTCGGGGGGTGCGCCCCCGAGCTGTCTCCCCGGCCCCATCGGCCCCGCCCACCGGAGTGTCAGCCGCATCGGCCCCGCCCCCAGGGGCGCCCCTCGGCGCCCGGCCGCCCCCTCCCAGCCCGGGCCGCACCTGCCGCCCCCTCCCCGGTCCCCAGAGGCCGCCCACCCCGCTCCCCGGTTCCCAGCCCCCTGCCCCGTTCACCGTCCCCTACCCCGCGGAGTCTGTGAGTTTCTGCCCGGGCCCCGCGCTCTTGAACTTGATGTCTGCCTTGATCTCCTGGAAGAATTTCTTCATCTTGGCGGGGGGCCCGGCGGCGGGGGGCCGCGGCGGGCGCGGGGGGGGGGGCGCACGGCCCAGGCAGGGAGGGGCTGACAGAAGCTAACAACCGGAAAGAAAATAGCGCGGAGCCGGAAGTCCCGCCTTCGCGGGCCGCCCACGTGACAATCGACCCGGGTACCTCGGAGGCGGCCGCTCTGTATTCTGAAGCCGCGTCTCGGTGGTTCTTCCGGCCTCCGTTGCCAAGGCGACGAGCGCGCTTCCCCGCGGGCCGCCGCGCTGGGAGTCCCCGGCCTGGGCCCCGGGGAGCTGACCGTGGGGCCGGCTGGGCCGCGCGGAGAAGCGGTCAGGGGCGCCCCTGGCTCCCGGGCGCTTACGTCATAAAGCCCCCATTCAAGGTCCCCCGGGACCCAGCCCCACTTTGCCCACAGTCGGCGCCCCGCGAGCCCCATGGGGCCTTGGGGGCCGCTTGGGCCGGCAAGGCAGAGAGGAGCGGGGTGTGCACCGACCGAGTGGCAAAGGGGAGCCCCCACCCCCCAAAAAAAACTCTGAGCGCGCAGGCCCTGGAGGGAGATAGGCGGGGAGGGGGCGAGGGGCCGCCCCCAGCCCCAGGACCTTTGCCTGGGGGTCAGCAGGGGGTCGAGGGGGGGGCCCTGGGGTGGGAGAGCCCCCCGCGGGCGCAGACGGAGTCAAGGCAAACTCGCCTTCCCGAACGAGGGTTCCCTGTCCACAAAACGGTGCTGGGAATAAAAGACCCCCGCCACGGAGGACCCTGGTGGGGACAGCGCGGCCGCGGGCCCGTGTGAGAGCGGCGGGTGCCTCTGTTGAATTCGCCCTGAGCAAGCTGCCGGGTCGGACCGTGGGGAAGACAGAATTGTGTGCATCGGGGAGCCCGGCAGGTTTAGGAGGGAGGCCGGGAGGGATGGGAGAGGTCTTCCACCTGCTGGGTCACTCCCCGAATGGTCGCAACAGAAGCCGGGGGCCAGGAGCTCCATCCGGGTCCCCCACGCAGGTGCAGGGCCCCAGGACCTGGGCCATCGTCCGCTGCTCTCCCAGGCCACAGCAGGGAGCTGGATCGGGAGCGGAGCGGCCGGGACACCTGCTAGGCACACCGCACCGGCCACAAGGGGGCACAATTTTCACTGTCAAAGGGACCCTTTTAAAGAATTATTTGTTGTAAGGGGCTGCACCAGGCCCAAGCCAGGCTCTAGGAACCGCACGCGGGCCCCCCAGGCAGGGGGCGGGGGCTGTCTTGAGCCACATTGGGGAGAAGCAGGACTGGAACCAGAGCCCCTACAGAGCCGGTGCTGGCTCAGGCAGCTGCACCATGGGGGCCGGCGCCGAGGCGTGCTGGGCTGGGCGCCAGTTCGAGTCCTGGCTGCTCCACTTCCGACCCAGCTCTCTGCTGTGGCCTGGGAAAGCACTGGACCATGGCCCAAGTCCTTGGGCCCTGCACCCGCGGGGGAGACCCGGATGGAGCTCCCGGCTTCGGATTGGCGCAGCTCCGGCCTCTGTGACCATCTGGGGAGTGAACCAGTGGATGGACGACCTTTCTCTCTCTCTCTCTTTGTGTGTGTGTGTGTGTGTGTCTCCGCCTGAATAATAAAATAAATGAATCTTAAATAGCAAAGCAGACCCCGGGCTCGAACCCAGGCATTCTGATACCGGATGGAGTGGCCCAAGCACTGCCCTAACCACCGCTGTGCCCAATGCCCACCCCTGCTTTTTTAATTTGGAAATACTCTCGGCCCTTGTAAAAGTTACAGCGCCCCCTTGCGGAAAATGTGGACATTGCCCAAAAAAAGGAGGGGGAGGAAGACGCTCATTATCGCCAACCGCCGCATCCCGAGGATTTCTTAGATTTATTTCTGTTTATTTGAAAGGCAAAGTAACAGGGAGAGAGATCTTCCACCGGCTGGTCCAGTCCCCCAGGACGGCAACATCCAGGCTGGAGCCCGGTGCAGGGTGCGGAGTGACCACCAGGGGGCAGAGCTCACGGGGCTTCAGGCATTAACTCAAGCGGCAGTGGATGGTGCCTCTGCTCGCTGGCCTGCAGCCAACTCGGCTTGTGAAAGGCCAAGACTCCGGGGGCGGCGCTGTGGAGTAGCGGGTAAAGCCGCCGTCTGCAGGGCCGGCATCCCATGCGGGCGCAGGTTCGAGTCCCGGCTGCTCCACTTCCCATCCAGCTCTCTGCTGTGGCCTGGGAGAGCAGTGGACGATGGCCCAGGTCCTCGGGCCCCTGCACCCGCGTGGGCGACCTCCAAGGCCCCGCATTTTTCCGGCCCCGCCGCTTCCGTGCCGGACCCGAGTTGGGAATGAAGCAGCAGCGGTTCGCGCAGTTCCCGGCTGTTTATCCCCAGTCCCCTCCTCACCCCCCTCACCCCGCTTTACCTAGGCCCCGCCCTCCCTCCCGAGCATTGGCTCTTCGCTGTTTGGAGTCGAACCTGTCCTCTCTTGATAGCCAATGGCCCGTCCCCTTTTAAGCACCGCCCCCTGTCGTAGCCAATGCCCGCTTCCTACCTTCAGGCGCGTCTCTCACGGCACCCAATGGCCTGCATCCCTTCATGAAGCCCCGCCTCCATGGTGTCCTCTACGTTGATTGGTTCTTGTATCCGGTGCTAACCAATGGTCTGCCCGCTGCTTGAAGTCCCTCCTCCCGTGGCGGTCTAGGTCCCGCCCTCTCCCCTAAGCCTCGCCCCTAACTCCCTGAGCGCCTCGGTTTCCCTCCTCCCGTCTTTCCCCTTTCACCTCCCATAACCTCCGCCCCCTCCAATTAGACCTCTGGGTCACGCCCCTTGCTTCTGCCCGTTATCCAATCCCGTTAACTTGCTCTGCTCCAACCCCTCTTCTTATTGGCCCCCGCGCTTCTCCGTCCCCGCACGTGGTTCTGAGCGACAGCCATCCTGGCCGCTGACGGCCGGGGGGCGGGACTTCCGGAGTCCCGGAGCCCAATAAGTACGCGCCGGCCGGCTGCCCGGACGGCCGCCCCCGCCCCCTCGGCGTCCCGCTCCCGCCCCCGGCTTCGCCTCCCGCCGCCGCCGCCGCCGCTCTCCGCGGCCTGGGCCTCCCGCCGCCACCATGCCCTACGCCTTCAAGCCCGGGGACTTGGTGTTCGCCAAGATGAAGGGCTACCCGCACTGGCCGGCCCGGGTGAGGCCTCGCGGGGGATGGGCCCCGCGGGGGGGGTGGGGTCCCGGGGGCTGAGGAAGCCGCGCGCCGGGCCTGGGGGGTCCCGGGCCTGGGGGGGGGGTCCCGGGCCTGGGGGGGGTCCCGGGCCTGGGGGCCGGCGTCCGGGGCGCCCGAGTCCGAGGCAACAGTGCTCGGGGGTCCGGGCCCCTGGGAGCTGATACTTGGGGGTCTGGGGGTGCCCGACCCTGGAGCCCCGAGCTCTGGGGTGCACGGGCCTGACGGAGCCCATATCCGGGGTCCCTGGGCCTGCGGGTGCCTGAGCCTGGGAGAGCTGAGCGCTCGCACTGGGGAGGGGTCCCCCGGCCCGAGTCGTGGGCGCAGAGTTCGCAGGGAGCTGGGGCTGCAGGGGCGAGGTCCCCGCCCCCGCCCCCCCCCGGAGGCCGAGCGGGTTGGCGCTGGGGGTCCCGGGCTCTGTGTTGGGGGGCTGCAGAGGCGGAAACACGGAGAGAGGGGCTTGGCCCCGAGGCTGGGGCCGGGGGTGAAATGGGGCTGGGGGCTCGCTTCTCGTTGGGCGGGGGGTGCCTGCATCTCCGAATGAGGGGCCCGGCGGTGAGGACGAGGGTTTTGGGGGGACCCCAAGGCCGGGCTCCCACGCAGGAGGTTAGAGGGGCCGGGGAGAGCCGCGTTGGAGGGGGTCGAGACCCCCAGCGTCAAGGGGAAGCCGGGAGGCTGGGCCGGGGGACCGCGGGTTCCCCCCTGGGAGGCCTGGGGTCCCAGGTTTGTGGGGTGGGGTTGCAGGGCCTGTCTCGGGGGCAGGAGTGCGGGGCGGGGTCCCAGAGGCCGATGGCAGCCCCAGGTTGTAGGGTTCAGGTTGCCCCCTGGGCTGAAGGAATGTGGGGTGCGGGAAGTGGCTGGGGGAGCCAGAGCGGGGCCTGGGGGGCCGGGGGCTGGGGCGCCGGAGGACTTGCGGGGCCGGGCCTGGGGGGGGCCAGGGGCTGGGGCGCAGGGAGGGCCTGCTGGGCCGGGCCTGGGGGGTCGGGGGCTGGGATGCCCAGACGTCTTGCTGGGCCGGGCCTGGGGGGTCGGGGGCTGGGGCGCCCCAAGGACTTGCTGGGCCGGGCCTGGGGGGTCGGGAGCTGGGGGGTGCCGGGCCAGCCCTGGCCTGGGGGGTTGGGGGCTGGGGCGCCCGGAGTGGGGAGGCAGGGATGCCCAGAGGTCTTGCTGGGCCGGGCCTGGGGGGGTCGGGAGCTGGGGTGTCCGGAGGACTTGTCGGGCTGGGCATGGGGAGTCGGGAGCTGGGGGGTGCCCGGCCAGCCCGGGTCTGGGGGGTCGGGGGCTGGGATGCCCAGACGTTTGGCAGGGCCGGGCCTGGGGGGTCGGGGGCTGGGGTGTCCGGAGGACTTGCCGGGCTGGGCATGGGGGGGCCGGGGCTGGGGGGTCGGGGGCTGGGGCCCCGGAGGACTTGCTGGGCTGGACCTGGGGCTCCCGGAGTGGGGAGGCTGGGATGCCCAGACATCTTGCTGGGCTGGGCCTGGGGGGTCGGGGGCTGGGATGCCCAGACGTCTTGCCGGGCCGGGCCTGGGGGGTCGGGGGCTGGGATGCCCAGACGTCTTGCTGGGCCGGGCCTGGGGGGTCGGGAGCTGGGGTGTCCTGAGGACTTGCCGGGCTGGGCCTGGGGGGTCGGGGGCTGGGATGCCTAGAAGGTTTGCCGGGATGGGCTGGGGGGCCGGGGGCTGGGATGCCCAGACGTTTGGCAGGGCCGGGGCTGGGGGGTCGGGGGCTGGGGCGGCCGGAGTGGGGAGGCTGGGATGCCCAGACGTCTTGCTGGGCCGGGCCCGGGGGGTCGGGGGCTGGGATGCCCAGACGTCTTGCTGGGCCGGGCCCGGGGGGTCGGGGGCTGGGATGCCCAGACGTCTTGCCGGGCCGGGCCCGGGGGGTCGGGGGCTGGGGGTGCTGGAGGGCTGGCCGCGCCCAGGAGCCCAGGACTTGGAGCAGTCGGGAGGAGGCCGGGAGGGTCGCGGCGGCCGCGCGGAGCTGGGAAGGTGGCCCGGGCCCCGCTGACCTGCGCGCTCCCGTCCCGGGGAGCGCGGAGCTGGAACCCGCCACTTCCTCCTCTTCTCCGGTCCCAGCCCGGCGCTCGCTCCCCGGAGCCCCCGCCCCCTCCCCCACTCCCCCCCGCGGCTCCCCGAGCCCTGATTGGAAGGGAAGGGGCTGCGAGCCTCCTGTGGGGAGGTGACTGACAGCTGCCGGAGCCCGTGGGCCTGCAGGGGGAGGGTGGGACTTCCTGGATGCTCAGGGCCTGGCTCCCGCAGCCCACCCCCCACCCTCTGCCTCCTTGGAGCGCCCGGCTGCCTGAGCGCCTGCCGGCTGGAGGGGCCCGGGGGAGGGTCCTGGGCGCTCGCAGAGGCCGAGCGCGACCCCGCCCCGCGCTGGCGTCAGGGACCCGTTTGCTCAGGTGGAACACGGCCTTCGCATCCGCTCCCTTATGGGGGGGGCCGGGGGCGCATGGGGTCCCCCGAAGCGTGCAGGTGCCTGATGGGGTGGCGACGCCGGTTCCGGGCTGGAGGGCTCCCTCCTCCGGGCGCGCTTCCCCTCGAGCAGCTCGGGCGGTCCCGGGGCGCAGTCCGGGTCGGGGCCCCCACCCCACCCCACCCCACCCCACCCCAGCCGCCCCTCATGGCCTCTCCCTGCAGATCGACGACATCGCCGACGGCGCCGTGAAGCCCCCTCCCAACAAGTACCCCATCTTCTTCTTCGGCACGCACGAGACGTAAGTGTGCCCAGCCGGGGCTCGGCGTCTCCCGGGCCTCCGGGCGGCCTGGCTCTGACCGGCCCGCGCTCGCTCTCTCCAGAGCCTTCCTGGGGCCCAAGGACCTGTTCCCCTACGACAAATGTAAAGACAAGTACGGCAAGCCCAACAAGAGGAAGGGCTTCAACGAGGGGCTGTGGGAGATCCAGAACAACCCGCACGCCAGCTACAGCGCCCCCCCGGTGAGTGCCGGGCCCCGGTGGGCGCGCAGCGGGCGGAGCGGGCCGGAGCCTTACGGGGGCAGCCGCAGCCCCGGAGCCGCTTGTCCTACAGGGGAGAGAACCGAGGCTTCCACCGACAGCCCCGCCGCCCCGCCCCGTCGGTCAGAGCTCAGACTGGGGGGGGGCAAACGGGTGCCTGACGGGGAGGCGTCCAGCAAAGCGGGGGCGGCTGCTGGGGGTCGAGGAGGCCGAGCTCCGGGCCCTGCCCCTGAGCTGGACGGGCGTGGGAGGAGCCGGGCGGTGAGTGGGAAGGGAGCCTGAGGCTTTGGTTTCCTGGGCAGAGGCGGGGCGCTTTGGTGGCGCCTGGTCCTGCCTCGCACCTGTGGCCTGCAGGGGGTCCAGTCGAGAGCTTGTGAGGGTCTGTGGCCCCCCATGCGCTCTGTGAGGGCCCGGGACGCTGGCCTCGCCTTGCGGGAGCCCACGGGCCGGGACTGGGGGTTCACTCGGCAAATGTCTCGTGAGCGCCGGAGGCTTGGCAGCGTCTCCGGTGGAGGGTGCGGATGGCACGGCGCATGGCGGGGGCTGGGCCCGCGTCTCGGCCTGGGTTCCCGGGCTGAGCCCCTGGAGCCGTGGATGGCGCCGCGCGGGACCGAGCACGCCCCGGTGCAGCTGTGCCTACGGCGCGTGGCTCTGCGTGGCCCCGGGGCACTGCACAGTCCGCTGGCTCGCTCCCCAAGTGGCCACCAAGGCCAGGGCTGGGCAGAGCCGAAGCCGGGAGCCTGCAACTCCATCCATGTCTCCTGTGGGGGCGGGGACCCCGCGCGGGCCGTGCTGGGCTGCGGGGTCGGCGGGGAGCGAGCGGTGTGGGCTCTGGCCCGCAGACGGCCGCCGGCCCCCAGGTGGGTTGTGTCTGTCCTGGGAGTGGCTGGGTGGGTGGTATCTTTTTTTTTTTTTGCATCGTAAAGATGAGCAGACGGAGGCCCAGAGCCCTCGCTCACCTGCCCAGAGAGCGCCAGCCGGGATCTGAGCCCGTCAGGGCTACACCGGGCTCTCGCAACGTCCGCACCTGCCGACGGAGTTCCGCCGTGATGGGCCAGGTGGGCCGGGCCGTCGTCTGCCGTCGAGAGCCGCCGGGGCACTGCGGGGCCTTGGGCGGCGTCTCTGGCCTGTGCCGTCTTGGTGCCAGGATGACCCCCGACGACAGTCGCACTGACCAGAGCGCCCAGGAGACCCGCGTCACCCCGTGGTTGAGAACCGTTGACCTATTGACTTATTTTTATCTGAACACGAGAGGCAGAGAGACTGAGAGCCGGGGGGTTCACTCCCCAGATGTGCGCGCGGTGGCCCCAGCCGGAAGCGGCGGTCAGCTCGGCCTCCCTCCCTGGGTGGCAGGGACCCAGCCACGCCCGCTGCCGTCCGGGACGCGATTTCTTGGCCTCTGGCCCAGGTGCCCGCCCAGGGGTCCCCGCGACGCGTCCTCACGCCTTAGCCGATGGGGGGTGCAGGGCCTGTGTGCGGGCCCCGTGCTGCACGGGCCAGGGGCAGGGTGGCAGAGGACGGCCTGGGAGGGACCTCTCCCCAGGGCAAGGACCCCCACCAGGTGGGCAGGTGGACCTGGCTCCGGGACCCCCTGCTTGCCCCGTACCTCGGGCACCGGCGTCCCTTGGAGCGCCGTGGTGCCGGCCTCTGCCAGGTTGGCGCGAGTGCGGTGCAGACGTGTGCAGTAGGCACTCGGCGGCACACGCAGGCAGTGCGGGCACCTGGGGCGTGGCGGCCAGGCTGGGCGTGGCCTCCCGTCCGCTCGTCCCTCCCGCGGCCATCGGGGCGTGGGTGCGTGACTGGAAGTGGGCAGCTTTGGCCGCTGGTTGAAGTCCCAAGTTCGTCCGTACCTCAGCGTGGGTCGGACTTCCAACGCCGCGGCTGGAAGGCAGGGCCCCGCCCCTCCCCCGCGGCAGAGGCTTGGATGCCTGAGCAGACGGGGTGGGAGGGGCCGGTCCTGAGCCCCAGACTCGGTTTCTCCAGCTGTGGAGCACGGTGGTGTCCCGGCCGCCGGCGGCTGCGGGCGCACAGGTCGGCCCCGGATGTCTGGCGCTGGGGGGAGCTGCAGGGAGGAGAGGCCGCGTGCACGGGCTCAGGCTGGTGGACCCAGGCCGACCGTGATCCTGAGCCGCGAGCCAGGACGTCGCTCCCCGCCTGGGGGGTGCTGACGCTGCACGGGGAGACCTCAGGGCCGCCCCCGGTGCCATGGGCACCCCGTCTCGCGGTGCGCCTGTGGGGGAGCCCTCGGAAGACGCCAAAGACGCCCAGGGCACGTGTGAGCGCGCCGGCCGGAAGTGCCGCTGCTCCCTCCTGGGGCGCGGCCTGCTCGGCCGCTTTCCCCCTGTCGGAGACCGCGAGGGTCCACGCTGGCCCCGTAGACAAAACCCGCTCGGCTCGGAGCCGCCAGGGCTGTCAACACCTGGTTCTCATTTCTGTCTCGTTCGCCTGGTCTGCGCGGGGCTGGCCCGGGCTCCCAGCTGCTCCTCGCGGTGGGAAAGCAGAGGGGGCGGGGGGCAGGGGGCCGGGGGGCAGGGGGCCGGGGGGCGGGCCCAGCCCTGGTGTCTGTCGTCCGGCCTGGGGCGGCAGTTTTTTAAGTGGCGATAAAATTCGCATGATGTGAAAGTCGCTGTTTCGGCCATTTGAAATTGTGCCACCGTGTTCCCCGTGCTAGGCAGCCGGCACCGTTGTCTAGTCTGGCACGTTCCCACCACCCCGCACCGGGGGTCACCCCAGCCTCCTGCAGCCCTGGCCCTGTCTGGCCGTGTGGCCGCGGTGCACGGCGTCTGCTGCGCCCCTGCCCCTGGTTCCATCGCAGAACTGGTTTTGATTGCTGTTCGCGTGCGTTTTAAAGACTGATGCTCCCGTCTACGACGTTAGCCGGCACTTGGGAGGCAGCCCTGTGGGTGACCTGGGAGATTCTCCTGTGGGGGGGGGGCTGGATTCTGTGCGTGCCGGGAGCTACAGCGGCCGCTTCTCACACTGTGCTGTGTGGCTTACCCCTCTGTCATCCGTACGGGCTGGGTCTCCCATAGACGGCACCCAGGGCATGCCAGGTCTCCTGTACACAGCACCCAGGGCAGGCCGGGTCTCCCACAGATGGCGCCCAGGGCAGGCCGGGTCTCCTGTACACAGCACCCAGGGCAGGCCAGGTTTCCCGTAGATGGCACCCAGGGCAGGCCGGGTCTCCCACAGACGGCACCCAGGGCAGGCCGGGTCTCCCGTAGACGGCGCCCACGGCAGGCCAGGTCTCCCGTAGACGGCACCCACGGCAGGCCGGGTCTCCCGTAGACAGTGCCCAGGGCAGGCCGGGTCTCCCATAGACCGTGCCCAGGGGCAGGTCGGGTCTCCTGTACACAGCACCCAGGGCAGGGCGGGTCTCCCGTAGACGGCACCCAGGGCAGGCCGGGTCTCCCGTAGACGGCACCCAGGGCAGGCCGGGTCTCCCACAGACGGCACCCAGGGCAGGCCGGGTCTCCCACAGACGGCACCCAGGGTAGGCCAGGTCTTTCTTGGGCACGTAGCAGGTGTCCTGTGGCATTTGCTGACTGACTCGGTGATGGTTGAACACAGCCGGGGCTCACGCACGTCCCTCCACCGAGCCTACAGTGACTTCCCCTGTGCCATCTGTGGTCGACGTCGGGCACCGGGCCCCCCGAGTGAGCTGCCCTGGCCTCCCCGGGGCGTCTCCGGGTCCCCCGAGTGAGCTGCCCTGGCCTCCCCGGGGCGTTTCCGTCTTCGTCTGCCGGCCTCTGCCCGTGGTGGGGGGACCCTCGTTCATCCACCGCTACTCTCCGGCAGGTGCTCCCCCGCCGTGCCCCCTGCGTGCCGCCGCCGGCCCTCGGAGGGGCCGGGAGTGCCCATCTTTCTTAATCCTTACGCCAGAGTGTCCTCTGCCCGTCACGGGGTGGTCATCCACCTGCTGGTTCACTCCCCAGTGGCTGCAACAGCCGGGGCTGGGCCAGGCCAGGGCCAGGGGTCAGGAGCTTCTTCAGGGCTCCCATGCGGGTGCAGGGGCCCAAGCACGTGGGCGTCTTCGGCTGCCCTCCCAAGTGCATCAGCCGGCAGCCGGATGGGAAGTGGAGCAGCCGGGACTCGATCCGGCGCCCACGTGGGCTGTTGGCGCTGTCTGCAGTGACCGCCCGCGCGTCCTGCGGGGTCGAGGCTGTGGACGTGGACCTGAGCCCCAGAGAAGCCGACGGCCGTGGCCGAGCCGTCGCCGAGTGCCTCGGCGTGGCCGGCCTCCTGAGCTCGGGCCTGCGGACCCCGAGACAGGGAGGCGGCGGCCCTCCGGGGGGCAGGCCTGTCTGGGGGCGCGGGGTGACGCGACCCTCTCCCCCAGCCCGTGAGTTCCTCTGACAGCGAGGCCCCCGAGGCCGACCCAGCCGGCAGGAGCGACACCGACGAGGACGAGGACCGGGGGGTCATGGCCGTCACAGCCGTGACCGCCACAGCCGCCAGCGACCGGATGGAGAGCGACTCAGACTCCGACAAGAGCAGCGACAACAGCGGCCTGAAGCGGAAGACGTCGGCGCTGAAGGTGAGCGCGGCCGCCCCCTCGCCGGGCGGAGCCCCAGGTGCCCTCCCGCAGAGAGCGAGCCCCGCCCTGCGCAGCCACGCCCCCCGCCCTGCGCAGCCACGCCCCCCGCCCTGCGCAGCCACGCCCCCCGCCCTGCGCAGCCACGCCCCCGTGCCGCGACCACCTCCCGTCTGCACGGTCCCCTCAGTGGGCCCCGGCGGCTGTCTCGCCCCGGACCCGCTCCCAGGCTACCCTGGTCAGTTACCCCTTAACTTTCTTGCCAACTTGCGTTAAATAAGCACAGGTTACCGCGCGATCCCCTTAGCCACACCAGGGAAGGCTTTGGCGGGGGGGGGGGGGTCTTCCATCCACTGGGCCACTCCCCAGATGGCTGCAGCGGCTAGGGCTGGGCCAGGCGGAAGCCAGGAGCCAGGAGCTCCATCCGGGTCTCCCACGCGGGTGCAGGGGCCCAGGGACTTGGGTCATCGTCCACTGCTCTCCCAGGCCACAGCTGGGAGCTGGATGGGAAGGGGAGCAGCTGGGACGGGACCTGGCGCCCACGTGGGATGCCGGCCCTCAAGGCAGGGGCTTCACCCGCTGCGCCCCGGCCCCTCCTGTGCCAGGATCCCTCCCATGGAGGGCTCTGGCCGTGGGTTGCCGCGGCCTCCCCCACGCCCATGGTTTCTCTCGCCAGCTGACCGAGCGGCCCCGGCACGCAGCCCCCTGCGTTGTCACGGGCTTGTTTTCGCTCGGGTTCTTGTTTGTCTTTGAAAATTGCCTTGTTTATTTGAAAGTCTGAGTTAGAACTTGCATTGGTTGGTTCCTTCCCTAGCTGGACACAACCCCCGGGGCTGGGCCAGGCTGGGGCCAGGAGCTCCATCCGGGTCTCCCATGGGGGCACAGGGGCCCAAGCACTCGGCCGTCTTCCGCTGCCTCCCCCGGCGCACTAGCAGGAAGTGCAGTAGCTGGGACTGGAACCGGTGTCTATGAGGGATGCTGGCACGGCAGGCTTGACCCAGGCCGCCGGCCCCAGTTTATTTTTGTTTTCGGAATTTGTGTATTTGGAAGGCAGAGCGGTAGAGCCCTTGGGTCTGTTGGGCCTTTTCCAGGTGGCTGCCCCAGCCGGGGCTGGGCCGGGGCGCCGTACTGGGGCCGCACCCGTGCCTTGCCGGTACAGCCGGGGTGTGGATCGGAGGCGGGGCAGCAGGGCTGGAGCTGCACTCCGTGTGGGTTGCCGGCGTTGTAGACAGGCTTCGCCGCAAGGTTCCGGAGCTGCCCGGCCCGGCTGGGCGCGTCCGAGAGCGGCGCCGCGCCTGCCCGCTGACCCCGCAGCCTTCCCCCTGCAGATGTCCCTCTCCAAACGCGCGCGCAAGGCCTCCAGCGACCGGGAACGAGCCAGCGCGTCCCCCTCCGACGACGAGAACTCGGAAAGCAGCTCGGAGTCCGAGAAGACCAGCGACCAGGTGAGGGGCGGCGGGGCGGGGCGGGGCGGAGGTGGGGGCGTGGCGGGGTGGGTGGAGGCGGGGGCGGGGAGGGCACGGGGCGGGGTGGAGGTGGGGGCGTGGCGGGGTGCGTGGCGGGTTGCGTGGAGGTGGGGGCTGCGGGGAGGGGTGGAGGTGGAGGCGGGGCGGGGCGGAGGTGGGGGCGGGGCAGGGGGCCGTGCGGCCGCGCCCCTACAGCGCCTTATCGGCCCGCAGGACTTCACCCCGGAGAAGAGAGCTGTGGTCCGGGGGCCGCGGCGGGGGCCCCCGGGGGGCCGCAAGAAGAAGGTAGAGCTGTCTGGTCCCGCGCCGCGTGCCGTGGGCGCTTCGTGGGCGGTGGCTCTGACCCCCGCTGCCCCGGGCGCAGGCCCTCCCCGCGGAGCCCACCCCGGGGCACGGAGGCGGTGGGGGGGCTGTCGTGTCTGTGGTGAGTGTGAGTGCGTGTATACACGGTGCCCGTGTCCGTGGGTGCCCGAGTGGGTGATGGGTACGTTCTGTGTGTGTGTGTGTGCGCGCGCGCGCGCTCGCGTGCCTGTAGGTGGGGCGAAGCCAGTGAGAACCCTGGGGGTCGCACTTGCTCCGGTGAGGCTGTGGGGCCTCCATGGTGGCGAGGGGCAGGCTTTGCCTCCGGGTGCTGGGGCAGGGCTGTGGGGGTCCGGCCGAGCCGCGAGGCGCCCAGGGGGCTGGCGGGGCCTCCATGGTGGCGAGGGACGGGCTTTGCCTCTGGGTGCTGGGGCAGGGCTGTGGGGTCCGGTGAGGCGCCCAGGGGGCTGGCGGGGCCCCATGGTGGCGAGGGGCGGGCTTTACCTCCAGGTGCTGGGTGGGGCAGGGCTGTGGGGGTCCGGCCAAGCCGCGAGGCGCCCAGGGGGCTGGCGGGGCCTCCATGGTGGCGAGGGACGGGCTTTGCCTCTGGGTGCTGGGGCAGGGCTGTGGGGTCCGGTGAGGCGCCCAGGGGGCTGGCAGGGCGGGGCCGGCCCCGTCCTCCGCCGACGCTGCCCCGGCCCCGCGTCTCCCCAGAAGGTGCCCTCGGCCTCGGACTCGGACTGCAAGGCGGAGTCGGACGGCGCCAAGGAGGAGCCCGCGGCCGCGGCGGGGTCGGCGTCCTCCTCATCGTCCTCGTCCTCCTCCTCCGACTCGGACGTCTCCGTCAAGAAACCTCCTCGGGGCAGGAAGCCAGGTAGGGCCCGCCCTCCTGTGGCCCCGCACCGCGCTCAGGTGGGCGTGCGGGCGCTCCCGGGTGGTCGCCGGGCCGCCGAGGCCGCGTGTGCGAGGGTCGCCCCTTCCCGCAGCCGAGAAGCCGCCCCCGAAGCCCCGAGGGCGGAAGCCGAAGGCCGAGCAGCCCCCGTCCAGCTCCAGCAGCGACAGGTGGGAGTGGGGCGGGGCCGGGGGCGGGGCCGGGGGGCTGGGCGGGGCCTGCGGCGACAGGGGAGTGGCCCGGGGCGGGGCGGGGGGCCGGCCAGGGCGGGGCCTGCGGCAACAGGTGGGAGTGGCCCGGGGTGGAGGGCGGGGCGGGGCTTGGGTGGCAGGTGGGTGTGGCCGGGGCGGGGCGGGGGGCGGTCGGGTACCAGGGTGGGGCCGGCGGCGACAGGTGGGTGTGGCCCGGGGCGGGGCGGCCTGGGCGGGGCCGGCGGGCACCGCCCCCTCACGCCCCGCGCACCCGCCCGCAGCGACAGCGACGAGGTGGACCGCATCAGCGAGTGGAAGCGGCGGGACGCGGCGCGGCGGCGGGAGCTGGAGGCGCGGCGGCGGCGCGAGCAGGAGGAGGAGCTGCGGCGGCTGCGCGCGCAGGAGCGCGAGGAGAAGGAGCGGCGGCGCGAGCGGGCCGGGCGCGGGGCCAGCGGCGGCAGCAGCGGCGAGGAGCTGCGGGGCGACGCCGAGCCCGGCCGCAAGCGCGGCCGCCGGGGCCGGGGCCGCGGGCCGCCGTCCTCCTCGGACTCGGAGCCCGAGGCCGCGCCCGAGAGGGAGGTGTGTGCGCGTGAAGGGGCGTCCATCAGGGGCAGGACCCCGCCTGGTGGGAGGGAGGGGCTGGAGCCGAGCCGGAGGGGGGGGCCTCGGGGCAGGTTGCTCAGGGCCCTGCGTGGGGGGTGGGGGGAGACTCGGGCAGGTTGCTCAGGGCCCTGCGTGGGGGGTGGGGGAGGACTCGGGCAGGTTGCTCAGGGCCCTGGGGGCTGCAGGGAGCTGGGGGCCGGGGGCTGCTGTGGGCGGGAGGGGACAGGCCCTGATTCAGCTGTGGCCGGGCTGGGGGCCGGGGCTGCCTCCCGCTCTGCAGGCCCCGCCCGGCCCCGCCCCCGCCCCCGCCCCCCCCTGCCCCGGGCCTCTGCTGTTGGGGTCTTCCCTCGCTGAGCGTGGGCCGCAGACGGCGCCCTCCTGTGGGAGAGCGGGGAGAACGCCGTCCGCGCCTTCACGGAGGCGCAGGGGTGCGGCAGCCGGGGGCAGCTGGGCGGGCGCTGACCCTCTCTGGGTGGAGCCGCTGCGCAGGATGGGCGGGGCACGGTCCTCCTGCCCAGCCTGCCGGCCCGAAGCGTGGCCGAGGCGGCCGTGGCCTGTGGTGGAGGGGCCGCTCTCCCCGCAGCGCCCTGCGTCTCTCTGCTGCAGGCCAAGAAGCCGCCCAAGAAGCCGCCCCCCCAAAGCACCGAGTCCTCGCGGAAGCCGGGCCCGAAGGAGAAGAGAGGGCGGCCCGAGGAGCGGCCCCGAGCCAAGTGAGCCGCCCCGGCCCGCCCAGCCCTGCCTCCCCGCCCTGGTCCCCGGGCGGTGGCCTCCCCCTGCGTCCGAGTCAGGCCCTGGTCGTCCGTCCTGGGGTCCCTGGGGTTGTGCAGGAAGCTCCAGGCCCGTGGCCGTGCCCCTGGGTTCCATCCCCTGATACCGCTGTGGCCGTGCCCCTGGGTGCCGTCCCCCGATACCGCTGTGGCCGTGCCCCTGGGTTCCGTCCCCCGATGCCGCCGTGGCTGCCAGGCCGGGGGGGGGCTCCTGACAGGGAGTGGGAGGGGCCGGGCGCCGAGGCCACGCGGCCACGCCCCAGCCTGGTGGCCTTGTTGAAGGTGCGTCTACTCCAACGGCGGAGTGGCCGAGGGGCCATCACCTGCTGCTTCAGCCCCCGCAGGGTCACAGCGGCCAGGGCGGGGCCAGGCCTGAGCCAGGAGCTGGAGCTCCGTCCGGGCCTCACGTGGGTGGTGGGGGCCTCCCCAGGCGTGGCCCAGTGGGGTTGGTTCTGAGGTCGGGGCCGGCGCTGCTATCTGCCGTCACAGAGCAGGCCTGGCCTGGGCCATGCTGGCCAGTGGGTGTGCGCAGCGCAAGGCATGCTGGGATTCCTGTGTGCACAGGATGCAGGCTCCTGGCCCCTGGCCCCTGGCCCCTGGCCCCTGCCCGGACTTAGACCACGACGGAGCCTCGCTGCCCTCAGACCCAGCCCCCGGGGCCTCCTGAGGCTCTGTCCCGCCCCGAGGCCCTAGCGCTGGGCGCAGGGAGAGGCCCCGTCCAGGCCCAGCTGAGGGAGCGCCTTTCCCCAGGCCCGTGAAGGCGGAGCGCACCCGGAAGCGGTCCGAGGGGTTCCCGCCGGACAGGAAAGTGGAGAAGAAGAAAGGTGAGCGGCGGCGGCCGGCCCTGCCCCCAGCCCGGGCCCCCAGACCTGGGCCCCCAGAGCCCTGCCCCCCAGAGCCCTGCCCCCCAGAGCCCTGCCTCCCAGAGCCCTGCCCCCCAGAGCCCTGCCCCCCAGACCTGGGCCCCCAGACCTGGACCACCAGAGCCGTGCCCCCCAGAGCCCTGCCCCCCAGACCTGGGCCACCAGAGCCCTGCCCCCCAGACCTGGACCACCAGAACCCGGGCCCCCAGACCTGGACCACCAGAACCCGGGCCCCCAGACCTGGGCCACCAGAGCCCTGCCCCCCAGAGCCCTGCCCCCCAGAGCCCTGCCTCCCAGAGCCCTGCCCCCCAGAGCCCTGCCCCCCAGAGCCCTGCCCCCCAGACCTGGGCCCCCAGAGCCCTGCCCCCCAGACCTGGGCCCCCAGAGCCCTGCCCCCCAGAGCCCTGCCCCCCAGAGCCCTGCCCCCCAGACCTGGGCCCCCAGAGCCCTGCCCCCCAGAGCCCTGCCTCCCAGAGCCCGGGCCACCAGACCTGGGCCACCCCGTGGACCTGTGCAGGGCGGGGACCCGAGACTCCTCCATGCCTGGGCCCCCTGACCCCTGACCCCTGACCCCTGACCCCTCCCGGCCCAGAACCCTCCGTGGAGGAGAAGCTACAGAAGCTGCACAGCGAGATCAAGTTTGCCCTGAAGGTGGACAACCCGGTGAGCCCCCCCCCACGGCGTCCCGGGGCCCCGCCCCCCCCACGGCGTCCCGGGCCCCCCCCCCACGGCGTCCCGGGGCCCCGCCCCCCCACGGCGTCCCGGGGCCCCGCCCCCCCCACGGCGTCCCGGGGCCCCTCCCCCCCCACGGCGTCCCGGGCCCCCCCCCCCACGGCGTCCCGGGGCCCCGCCCCCCCACGGCGTCCCGGGGCCCCGCCCCCCCCACGGCGTCCCGGGGCCCCGCCCCCCCACGGCGTCCCGGGGCCCCGCCCCCCACGGCGTCCCGGGGCCCCGCCCCCCCCACGGCGTCCCGGGGCCCCGCCCCCCCACGGCGTCCCGGGGCTCCGCCCCCCCACGGCGTCCCGGGGCCCCGCCCCCCACACGGCGTCCCGGGGCCCCTCCCCCCCCACGGCGTCCCGGGGCCCCGCCCCCCACGGCGTCCCGGGGCCCCTCATCCCCCCACGGCGTCCCGGGGCCCCTCCCCCCCCACGGCGTCCCGGGGCCCCGCCCCCCACGGCGTCCCGGGGCCCCTCATCCCCCCACGGCGTCCCGGGGCCCCGCCCCCCACGGCGTCCCGGGACCCCTCATCCCCCCACGGCGTCCCGGGGCCCCTCCCCCCCCACGGCGTCCCGGGGCCCCTCCCCCCCCACGGCGTCCCGGGGCCCCTCCCCCCCCACGGCATCCTGGGGCTCCTCCCCCCCCCAACGGCGTTCCGGGGCCCCGCCCCGCGTCAGGAGGTGGGCCCGGGGGTCCTGTGCCGCCCGCCTGTGCCGTCACCCTCCTGCCCCTGCCCTGGCCCCTGCTTCCTGTCCCGACCCCGCGAGAGCCCTCGCCCCTGGAGACGGCCTGGGCCTCACCGCCCCCGCCCCCGCCCCCGCAGGACGTGCAGCGGTGTCTCGGGGCGCTGGAGCAGCTGGGGACCCTGCAAGTGACGTCACAGATCCTGCAGAAGAACACGGACGTGGTGGCCACGCTGAAGAAGGTGCGGGGGCGGGGCCGCCGGGTGGGCGGGGCCGGCAGGGGGCGGGGGCGGGGCGGGGCGGGGCCGGCAGGTGGGCAGGGCCACTGGGGGCGGGGGCGGGGCCGCTGGGGCGCGGGTGGGGTCGCTGGGGGCGGGGGCGGGGCCGCTGGGGGCCCTCGATGAGGGCGCCTGGTGACCCCCGCTCCTCGGCGGCCAGATTCGCCGCTACAAAGCCAACAAGGACGTGATGGAGAAGGCGGCGGAAGTGTACACGCGGCTCAAGTCGCGGGTGCTGGGGCCGAAGGTCGAGGCCGTCCAGAAAGCCAACAAGACGGGGCCTGACAAGGACAAGGCCGAGGAGAAGCTGGGGGCAGAGGAGCCCCCCAAGGAGAAGGCGGAGGACGAGCCGAGCGCCGGTGAGGGCCCAGGAGGGAGCCGGGCTCCGGCCTGCCCGCCCCGGCCGGCGCTGAACCCTGCGGGGTGTGGGGGTCGTGCCGCGGGCAGGCAGGAGCCCCGAGCGCACGCCCAGCTCCGTGACGCCTGCGTACCCTGCCTGTGTGTGCCGGGCTGGGGCGCGGGCCCCCGTGGGTGGGGTGGGGTGCTGCCCAGCGGCTGCTGATGGAGGTTTGGGAGTGGCCGACGCCCTGATGGTGTTGCCGGCGTCCGGCTGGAGGCCCCTCGGTTTCTGTCCCGGGCCGCGGGGGGCTTTTCCCGTGTCGCTCGGCTCTGGGCCAGCTGCAGCGGGGGACCAGGTCCCAGGGGCCCAGCCCGTGGGACAGTCACGGTGCACCGGGGGGGGGGGGCCGGGGCAGGCTGGCTCGCCCAGCGTGGCAGGGGGAGGGGTCTCCGCCGAGCGCCCAGCATCTGCCGTGGGCCCCGTCCCCACAGAGCCGTCGGCCCCCGTGAACGGCGAGGCCGTGTCCCAGAAGGAGGCGTGCGTGGAGGACAAGGAGGCCGAGGACGGACAGCACTCGGAGGGGGGCCCGCGGTGCGGCTCCCCCGAAGACCTGCACAACGAGTGAGTGGGGGCTGGGCTCCGCCCGCTGCCCGCGTCTCCTCCCGGAGTGGCCCGCGCGGGCGTCCGTCAGCAGCACCGGCCGCCGGGGCCCACGGCTGGCGGGAGCGTGTGGCCGGCCGCCTGGCTTGGCTCCGCCCCCGCTCGGCCCGGGGGCGGCAGGAGCCAGGAAGCCACGCCCCCTCCCCCGCGGGCAGACAGGGCCGGAGGGTCCTCACGCCGCCCTCCTCTGCTCCCCCAGCAGCCCGCGGGAGGGCCCCGACCTGGACGGGCCCGGGAGCGAGCGGCCGGAGCGCCAGCGGGTGCGGCTGGACTCGGAGTCCCTGGACGAGGAGAGCTGAGCGCGGCGCGGCGCGGCCCGGCCCGGCTCGGCCCCTGGCGCCCTGGGACTGCCCCCGTCCTGCCCGCCTCCCGGGAGGGCCGAGGACTTTTGGGGAACGCTGTGCTGTTCGTTTGTATTTGCCCCCCTGGGTTTTTTCTGCCTAATTTCTGTGATTTCCGATTGCCATGAAATGACTATAAAGGGTTTTTTAATGAAAAACAAATCACTTTTATTGGTTCGCCAGCGGCCCCGGGCAGTGGGGGCTGGACACGGCGTCCACTGGGGAACAGGGTTGGGCTGCGGCCGCCTTGCGTGGAGGGTGCTGGCTGCCCGGCCCACGCCTCGGGCTGGTGGGGAGCAGCGGGCGGGCAGCGAGGTGGTCGTCCCCGGGAACCCGGGGCTGCGGCCTGAGCCTCCGTCCCGCCCCAAATCACAGCCCCGGCGTGGGGCACTGGAGCAGGGCCGTGCCGTGACCTTGGGCTGCGTGTCCCCGTCCTGCGCGGGAGGTAGCGCCGGCTCCGGGGCTCCCAGCCGCTGCCCTGCCCACCGTGACCGAGCCCGGGGGAGGGGCCCCGTGGGGTTTGGATGGACTTCAGGCGAGTCCCGGGGCCTGGTCTCTGCGGCTGCCGCGGCGCGTGGGGATGGTGACAAGGCTCCGGGGGCTCACGGACGTCCCCAGGCTGTGCCCGAGGTGCCGGCTTCCCCGCTCAGAGCTGTGCTGATGTGGTGACCCCACTGGGCCAGCGGGCTCCTGGAGGGCCTGGGCCGTTGCCTGGGGGGAGGGTGCTCACTGCTGTCCCGCGGGCGGAGCTGGGTGGACCGCTGCCCACGGCGTCCTCCGCTCTCTGGCAGCCCCCTGCTGGCCACGCTGGGGCACAGCAGGGGCTGTGGGAGACTGCTCAGACAGTGGCATTCTGGGATTTTCTGGCTCAAGGGGCCGTGGTTCTTGGCGGAGAACAGGGCTGCCCGGGGCCTGGGGTCCAGCTGGTGGGGCTGGGGCCAGACGGTGCGGCTGGGGGTGCCCCCTTCAGGGAGGGAGGGGTCGGGGGGGAGCGAAGCGAGGCCCTCGGGTTTGGGCACGCGGCCGTGCGTGTAGCTCCTGACGGGAGTGCTGCGAGCGGGCGTCGGTCAGCGGTCTGAGCTCCTAGCCCGGGACGGGGTCAGGGGAGGCACAGCGGAACGGTGGCGCGGCTGAACCGGGCACCTCCCCGCCGCAGGCCCGCGGGGGACTCACGGCTGCCTCTGGCCAGCAGGCAGGGCAGGGAACGGCCCCTACAGCTGCTGCCCGCGGGGGAGCAAGGCGAAGGGCCCCACCAGCCAGCCGAGGGGGGGGCCGTGCTGCAGGCCCTCCAGCCGCCGCTCCAGCCCCTGCCACGCCTGGCTCACGGCCGCACGGCTCTGGGCCAGGCGCTCGGCGGGCAGCTCCCGCGCGCACCCCGCCGCGGCCACGACGCCGTAGAGGTCGCAGAGGCTGTGCCGCGCCCGCACCAGCAGCTGCTGCAGCTCCGGCGGGAGGCCCTGCAGGCCGGAGGCCAGCCCGCTGTAGGCTCGGTGGAGCTGCTGGAGGAGGCCGCGGGCCTGGGCCAGGGCCCCGCCGGCGTCCGGCCCCTGGGGGAGGAGGCGGAGAGGTGAGTGCCCGCGAGGGGACAGAGGGGTGGGCTCAGCCCTGCCGGGGAGCCTGTAGGGCGCCGTGTGCCCTGGAGGTACCTGTGGGGGGCCCGTGTCCTCCGTGGCTCCTGTGCCCTGGTCCAAAGCCGGCTGCCCCGAAGCCTGCGTCTCCTCAATCTGGAAAGAGAGCCTGGTGGGGGGCTGGCTGCGTGGCAAAGGCCTGTCCGGCTGGGGGCCGTTCGGAGGCTCCCAGCGTGGGGGGAAGGCCGTGCCCTGGCTCACAGCCCACGGCGGCCGTCACCCACACCACCGCACGTCAGCGAGGCTGTGCCCTCCCCGGGGCCCTGGGGGCCGACTCCAGCTCCTCGTGGTGGCCTGCGCGGTCCCGTGTGGGCAGCGTCTCCTGCCCACCCCAGCCACGCTCGGTCCCTCCTGTCCCAGGGCCGCTGGCCTCAGCCTGGGCTCCAAGCTGCCTTCCCGTGGGCCTCTCCTGGGCCCTGGCCCCTCGCTGCGGCTCCTGCTGGGCTTAGCTCCCCAGAACGCAGCAGCCCCCAGGGGCCAGCCGTCCTCTCGGTGGGCAGGGGGACCCCGCCCCTGTCCTCAGACGACAGGCCCCAGCCGCTCCGTCCACCCTGCCCCTGGCTGGGGCCTGACGTCTCCCTGACGGGGTCCTCTCGCCAGACACCAGGTCAGCTGCCCACTCGGGGTGCCCACAGCTGTCCGTGGGACGGGGGCCCTCAGCCGGCGGTGACCCAGTCCAGGGGACTGGAGGAGGCGGGGCCCCTGTCCACAGCGCCCTGCTGGGGTGCCCGTCTCCTGTCCCAGGCAGATAAGCCCTGCCGTGCCCCCCTCCCCGCACCTCCCCAGGGGCGCACTGTGCTGGCCCCCGCCTGTTCCGCTGCCCCCAGGTCGAGCTGGCCCAGGGGCCCTGCCCGGGGGCCGTGGGGTCGGGGCTGCACTCACCAGCCGGAAGGACTCCTGGAGCCGGGCCAGCGCGGCCCTGGCCTGGAACTGGCCGTGCTGCAGGTGGCTCAGGGCGTGCTCGAAAGCCCGCTGCCGGAAGGCGGGCGCCAGGTCGCCCAGACGGACGAAGTAGCTGCCGCGGTCGGCCGAGAGCACCGTGGGCTCGGGCTGGGAGGCGGCCAGCCGGGCTGGGGAGACAGGCGGCGGGTTAGGCCGCTGTGCCCGCCCAGGGGGCCCGCACGCTTCCTGGGTCCCGCCCTTACCTTGCTCCTCGGCGGTCATGGGGCGGAAGATCTCCCCCAGCCCCTCGAGCTCGTCCCGCAGCTCCGAGAAGCCCGTGGCCCCCTCGCGCTGCCCGGCCCGCTCGCCGCCTGGCGCGGCCACGTCGGGGGCAGCGTCCTCGCCGACCGGCGTGGCTTCTTGGCCTGCGGCGAGGGCGTCCCGGGGGCTCAGGGCAGCTGGCCCCCTGCCCAAGGTGCTGGCCCTGTCACTGCCCCAGGCGGCGTCCTCGGGAGCTGGGGGCAGGGCGTGTGCGGCCCCTAAGATGTCGCCTGCCCCAGTGAGCCCGGAGGACACGGCGGCCCCGGTGGCCACGTTCATAGCACCGGTTGCCCCGCTGCGGACGGCGTCCGTGGTGCCCGCCAGGATACTGTGGGTCGTGGTCAGCCCGCGTTGAATAGCTCCTGGGAGCCCGGCGGACACTGCATCTCTCGGGCCTGGGAGGACGGATTTCAAAGTGTCCAGGCCACCCTGGACGGCCCCTTCGATACCCGTGACCCCGCTGCAGAGGGCACTCTTGGTGCCGGTCAGCACGGCCTTGCTGGTGTCCACCCCGGTCTGGACGGTGCCCTTGGCCACGTTCATAGCTCCTGTGAGCCCAGCGGACACGGTGTCCTTGGTGCCGGTCAGCACGGCCTTGCTGGTGTCCACCCCGGTCTGGACGGTGCCCTTGGCCACGTTCATAGCCCCTGTGAGCCCAGCGGACACAGTGTCCTTGGTGCCGGTCAGCACGGCCTTGCTGGTGTCGAACCCAGTCTGGACGGTGCCCTTGGCCACGTTCATAGCCCCTGTGAGCCCAGCGGACACGGTGTCCTTGGTACCCGTCAGCACGGCCTTGCTGGTGTCCAGGCCACCTTGGACGGTGCCCTTGGCCATGTTCATAGCTCCTGTGAGCCCAGCAGACACTGTGTCCTTGGTGCCGGTCAGCACGGCCTTGCTGGTGTCGAACCCAGTCTGGACGGTGCTCTTGGCCACGTTCACTGCCCCTGTGAGCCCAGCGGACACGGTGTCCTTGGTGCCGGTCAGCACGGCCTTGCTGGTGTCCACCCCGGTCTGGACGGTGCTCTTGGCCACGTTCATAGCCCCTGTGAGCCCAGCGGACACGGTGTCCTTGGTGCCGGTCAGCACGGCCTTGCTGGTGTCCACCCCGGTCTGGACGGTGCCCTTGGCCACGTTCATAGCCCCTGTGAGCCCAGCGGACACAGTGTCCTTGGTGCCGGTCAGCACGGCCTTGCTGGTGTCGAACCCAGTCTGGACGGTGCTCTTGGCCACGTTCACTGCCCCTGTGAGCCCAGCGGACACGGTGTCCTTGGTGCCGGTCAGCACGGCCTTGCTGGTGTCGAACCCAGTCTGGACGGTGCTCTTGGCCACGTTCACTGCCCCTGTGAGCCCAGCGGACACGGTGTCCTTGGTGCCGGTCAGCACGGCCTTGCTGGTGTCGAACCCAGTCTGGACGGTGCTCTTGGCCACGTTCACTGCCCCTGTGAGCCCAGCGGACACGGTGTCCTTGGTGCCGGTCAGCACGGCCTTGCTGGTGTCCACCCCGGTCTGGACGGTGCTCTTGGCCACGTTCATAGCCCCTGTGAGCCCAGCGGACACGGTGTCCTTGGTGCCGGTCAGCACGGCCTTGCTGGTGTCCACCCCGGTCTGGACGGTGCTCTTGGCCACGTTCATAGCCCCTGTGAGCCCAGCGGACACGGTGTCCTTGGTGCCGGTCAGCACGGCCTTGCTGGTGTCCACCCCGGTCTGGACGGTGCCCTTGGCCACATTCATAGCCCCTGTGAGCCCAGCGGACACGGTGTCCTTGGTTCCAGTCAGCACGGCCTTGCTGGTGTCCACCCCGGTCTGGACGGTGCCCTTGGCCACGTTCATAGCCCCTGTGAGCCCAGCGGACACGGTGTCCTTGGTACCCGTCAGCACGGCCTTGCTAGTGTCCAGGCCACCTTGGACGGTGCCCTTGGCCATGTTCATAGCCCCTGTGAGCCCAGCGGACACGGTGTCCTTGGTGCCGGTCAGCACGGCCTTGCTGGTGTCCACCCCAGTCTGGACGGTGCTCTTGGCCACGTTCACTGCCCCTGTGAGCCCAGCGGACATGGTGTCCTTGGTGCTGGTCAGCACGGCCTTGCTGGTGTCCACCCCGGTCTGGACGGTGCCCTTGGCCACGTTCATAGCCCCTGTGAGCCCAGCGGACACGGTGTCCTTGGTGCCGGTCAGCACAGCCTTGCTGGTGTTGAACCCAGTCTGGACGGTGCCCTTGGCCATGTTCATAGCTCCTGTGAGCCCAGCGGACACGGTGTCCTTGGTGCCGGTCAGCACGGCCTTGCTGGTGTCCACCCCGGTCTGGACGGTGCCCTTGGCCACGTTCATAGCCCCTGTGAGCCCAGCGGACACGGTGTCCTTGGTGCCGGTCAGCATGGCCTTGCTGGTGTCCACCCCGGTCTGGACGGTGCCCTTGGCCACGTTCATAGCCCCTGTGAGCCCAGCAGACACTGTGTCCTTGGTGCCGGTCAGCATGGCCTTGCTGGTGTCCACCCCGGTCTGGACGGTGCCCTTGGCCACGTTCATAGCCCCTGTGAGCCCAGCAGACACTGTGTCCTTGGTGCCGGTCAGCACGGCCTTGCTGGTGTCGAACCCAGTCTGGACGGTGCCCTTGGCCACGTTCATAGCCCCTGTGAGCCCAGCGGACATGGTGTCCTTGGTTCCAGTCAGCACGGCCTTGCTAGTGTCCAGGCCACCTTGGACGGTGCCCTTGGCCATGTTCATAGCCCCTGTGAGCCCAGCGGACACGGTGTCCTTGGTACCCGTCAGCACGGCCTTGCTGGTGTCCAGGCCACCTTGGACGGTGCCCTTGGCCATGTTCATAGCTCCTGTGAGCCCAGCAGACACTGTGTCCTTGGTACCCATCAGCACGGCCTTGCTGGTGTCCACCCCGGTCTGGACGGTGCCCTTAGCCACGTTCATAGCCCCTGTGAGCCCAGCGGACACGGTGTCCTTGGTTCCAGTCAGCACGGCCTTGCTGGTGTCCACCCCAGTCTGGACGGTGCTCTTGGCCACGTTCATAGCCCCTGTGAGCCCAGCGGACACGGTGTCCTTGGTTCCGGTCAGCACGGCCTTGCTGGTGTCCACCCCAGTCTGGACGGTGCTCTTGGCCACGTTCATAGCCCCTGTGAGCCCAGCGGACACGGTGTCCTTGGTGCCGGTCAGCACGGCCTTGCTGGTGTCCACCCCAGTCTGGACGGTGCCCTTGGCCACGTTCATAGCCCCTGTGAGCCCAGCGGACACGGTGTCTTTGGTGCCGGTCAGTGCAGTCTTGGTGGTGTCCAGGCCACCTTGGACAATGCCTTTGGCCACGCCCACTGCCCCCAGGACCCCAGTGGACAGTGCCTCCTTGGTGCCGGTGATGGCCGAGCAGGCGGTGCCCAGGCCTCCCTGGACCGCTCCCTTAGCTGCGTCCACCGCGTTGGCCACCCCAGAGGTGACCTGCCGGGAAAGCACATGACAGTCAACAGGGTCCCTGCCCACGACGCCCAGCGTCCTGGCTCCCTGCGTCCCCGCGGGGAGGGCCCCTGCCCCAGCCTGAGCGCCGCGTGGCTCCTTCCACCCCACACTTGCTCCGGTCCAGTCCCCGATGGCCAGGGCAGCTCCCTCCCACTGCTCGTACCCTGGCCACAGCTCCCCTGGTGGCACTTGGAGCCCGGTGTCCCGGGGGAGTGGGGGACGGGGCCGCTGCTCAGGCACACGCAGTGGCCCGCCGGGAGGGTCCCGGGATGGGGGGGGGGCTGCCCGGTAACCTGGGTGACCCTGGCTCCCTGCGGCGGCTCCTGTCTGACCCAGGAAAACAGAACACCCAGTGCTATTTTTAGTTAAGTTCTCTGCGTGTGCGAGGGCGGGGGAGGGGGTGGCCTGCCCCCAGGGACGCGTGGCCACGTGTGGGGATATCCGTGGCTGCCGTGACTTGGGGGTGCGCCTGGCCTGGATCTGGGGCGGCCCCGCCCCTGAGGACAGGAAGTCCTAGAACTCTTCCCGCCGCCACCGCCCGGCCCCTCCCCTCCCCCCCCCCCCCGACACCTGCAGAGACCCCGGTTCTGATCCAGTGCCCCCATCCTCATCAGAAAAACCGGGATTAAGGGGAGCAGCTCCTTCACAGGTGCTGGGGGACAGGACAGGGGGCCCGGGGCTGGGCGTGCAGCAGGTGCGCCGTTAGCACAGCGACCCAAACGCGGTGTTGGTCCCACTGCCAGGTGAGCGGATCCGGGGCTGGCGGACGGGGAGTCCCAGGAGGGGCTGTGCCTGGGGCAGAAGGGTTTCTGGGACTGGCCGCCCTGGCGTGGCCGTCAGAGTGGTCCCTGGTGGCCCAGGACTGGGGGCGGGGCCAGGGCAGGTGGCCAGGCTGTCCCCCACTCCCACGTCTTGCCGGGTGGCCCAGCTTCCCTGAGCTCCTGGTGACCTGTAGGTCACAGCGGCCGCTGGGAGGAGTGACTGCCAAGGGACCAGACGGTCTGACACGGCGTCCGTGGCACCGTGGCACCCGTTCCATGGATGTGGGAACAGGTGCAGAGGGGAAGGGACCCCGAAGCAGGACCCCAGGGGTGTCCACCTCCTCCTCGCCTGTGACACCCCCAAGAGGCGCCGCCCGGGGGGGGGGGCTCCTGCTGTGGACAGGGGGCCGAGGCCCTGAGACCGGGCTTGGGGGCCCTCTCACCTCGTCTGTAGGTGGCTTCTCTGTCCCCTTGGCCGTGGGACCCAGCTCGGTGGCCCCTGTGGGGACAGGGCCCAGTCAGGGAGGGCAAGGGGTGTGGGTGCCCATTACACAACCCCCGGGCGCAGCCAGGACGGTCAGCAGTGTTCCAGCCGCCCCGCCAGGGACAGCAGGAGGGGACGGCCACGGCCCAGCTCTGCCACGGGCCCCTCCCCCACCGGGGTCTCCCCCCAAGTCCCTGGGGCCACCAGGCCCCGGGGCAGGGCCCTGAGGGTGGCCGGGCCCCCACCCGGCGTGGGGCACCCTCTCCTCGCCCTGCCCACCCGCCCGCGCGCCGCAGCTGCCAGCCGCCTGTCGGCCTTGGTATGTGGAACACAAGTCAGCTGCCCGGGGCTCTGGGCCTTGCAGGCCTGGGCGGAGCCAAGTCCCCTACAGCCCCCCCTCGGCGTGCCCGGGGCCTGCCCCAGCACCCGGCTGACCACGGCGGGGCTGTGTGAGCCTGGGAAAGTGGCTGCCGCGCTGTGGGGCCCAGACACACGGAGCACCCAGCCTGGGCCATGGGGTGCGGGCAGGGACACCAGGTGGGCGGCTCACTTCCGTCTAATGTTTCAGCTGCACCCCCCCCCAGCCGCACCGGACACAGACCAGGGCTCCCCGACGGCCGGGTGCCCCCACGAGGGGGCTTCCTTGCCCCGGGACCCCCCCCCAAGTCCCGCTTACCCTGAGCCTGGGGCTTGGTGCCCGCGGGGTCTTCGCGCGGCCGGGCCTCTCTCGCAGAGCTGTGGGCGTTGGCCAGGAGGTTCCGGGCGGACCCGAAGCCGGGCAGGGAGCTGAAGAAGCCGCCCAGGGTCTGCATTGGGACAGGGGGCCGTGAGCCGGGGCCAAGGAGCGCCAGGGAGCGGGGCACAGCCTGGGATCCTGGGACGGCACCAGCCCCGCCCCACCACCGCCGGGGAGGGAGGGGGGACATGCCCCGGTCACTCTCAGCCTCAGTTTCCCGGCCTGGGCGATGGACAGGCTCACTGTCCCCCCACCCCACCCGCAGACGGAGGACACCGTCCACCGGGTCTCTGACAACCAGGGCCTTCCAGGACGCAGAGGGGCGCCCGTGCTGGGGACGACGCTGGGGCACGGGGGGCAGTTGGCCTCGCAGCTCCCAGAGCCCACCCCCACCCCTGCCTCTGGCCTGGGAAGCCCTCTCTGGACCCCCGGCCAGGGACGCCACCGCCCCGGGAGCTGGGGTCTGCAGCCCCGGCCAACGTCTGCCCTGCCTTACCTTGCCCTTGGCTTTGGGGGGCTCCCGGCTTCCCTCCGCAGCAGACATGGTGATGGTCTCCACAGCTGGGGGGGCAGAGGAGGGGTGAGGGGCGTCCCGAGCAGCCCCAGGGCAGGGGAGGGGTGAGGGTCCCGAGCAGCCCCAGGGCAGGGGAGGGGTGAGCCCCAGGGCAGGGGAGGGGTGAGGGTCCCGAGCAGCCCCAGGGCAGGGGAGGGGTGAGGGGGGTCCCGAGCAGCCCCCCAGGGCAGGGGAGGGGTGAGGGGGGTCCCCAGCAGCCCCAGGGCAGGGGAGGGGTGAGCCCCAGGGCAGGGGAGGGGTGAGGGTCCCGAGCAGCCCCAGGGCAGGGGAGGGGTGAGGGTCCCAAGCAGCCCCCAGGGCAGGGGAGGGGTGAGGGGTCCCGCGCAGCCCCCAGGGCAGGGGAGGGGTGAGGGGTTCCCGAGCAGCCCCAGGGCAGGGGAGGGGTGAGGGGCGTCCCGAGCAGCCCCCAGGGCAGGGGAGGGGTGAGGGGGGTCCTGAGCAGCCCCCCAGGGCAGGGGAGGAGTGAGGGGGTCCCAAGCAGCCCCCCAGGGCAGGGGAGGAGTGAGGGGGTCCCAAGCAGCCCCCAGGGCAGGGGAGGGGTGAGGGGGTCCCGTGCAGCCCCAGGGCAGGGGAGGGGTGAGCCGCAGGGGAGGGGTGAGGGGTCCCACGCAGCCCCAGGGCAGGGGAGGGGTGAGGGGTCCCACGCAGCCCCAGGGCAGGGCAGGGGTGAGGGGGTCCCGCGCAGCCACAGGGCAGGGGAGGGGTGAGGGGTCCCGCGCAGCCACAGGGCAGGGGAGGGGTGAGGGGTCCCGCGCAGCCACAGGGTAGGGGAGGGGTGAGGGGTCCCGCGCAGCCCCAGGGCAGGGGAGGAGTGAGGGGGTCCCAAGCAGCCCCCAGGGCAGGGGAGGGGTGAGGGGGTCCCCAGCAGCCCCAGGGCAGGGGAGGGGTGACCCGCAGGGGAGGGGTGAGGGGGTCCCGCACAGCCCCAGGGCAGGGGAGGGGTGAGCCGCAGGGGAGGGGTGAGGGGTCCCGCGCAGCCCCAGGGCAGGGGAGGGGTGAGGGCGTCCTGAGCAGCCCCAGGGCAGGGCAGGGGTGAGGGATCCCGCGCAGCCCCCAGGGCAGGGCAGGGGTGAGGGGGTCCCGCGCAGCCCCAGGGCAGGGCAGGGGTGAGGGGGTCCCGCGCAGCCCCAGGGCAGGGCAGGGGTGAGGGGGTCCCGCGCAGCCCCAGGGCAGGGGAGGGGTGAGGGGGTCCTGCGCAGCCCCAGGGCAGGGGAGGGGTGAGGGGTCCCGCGCAGCCCCAGGGCAGGGGAGGGGTGAGGGGTCCCGCGCAGCCCCAGCGCCCACCCGGGTCTGGCCTCGCCGGGCTGTCGCAGGAGCAGACAC